>NW_022604759.1:0-14419 GCF_008692095.1 Etheostoma spectabile
CTATCACATATGCTCTCCCCCCTGCAGGTGGATGCCTTCTGGGGCAACCTCCGCAACGCAAGGGTTATCGGGATAGCCTCGGATTGTCTTTTAGTGCTCATTCAGCGCCACTCGCATCGGTGGCATGCGGGTCTCTCTAATGTCCAAAGGTTTTAAAAATTGTGGTCCTAAAGTTATTCCAGAATACATTATTGAATTCCAGATTCTGGACTGGACCAGCCAAAAGACTCTAGTTAGGACTAGCCAAAATTGGAATTTGTGACCTTTTGACCCTTAAAATATAAGAGTGATAACACAGGATGCAGGGGCTAGGGACAAGGAGCCAGTGTTCCCGACAGCCCTCAGGGAGCTTTATAACATATGTCAGAACCAGGTCCATGGGCTGCTCATGAGAGGGAGACAACATGGTGGGGGAGTGGCGAATTAGCAACTTTTGAAGGGTGCATCATAAATCGACAAACCAGCATCATCGGAAAGGGCCCGACAACCTGAGCAGATTGCATTGGCAGGTCTCTGTAAGTCAAAGGGTTGAAAAATAATGGGGGTCCTAAAGTCATTCCAAAATCAATCTATTGAATTCCAGATTCTGGACTATCTACAGCAGGCCTCAAATGACTTTTTCATTCCTTTTGGGGCCCTTCCTTTGGGGCCACAGGGTCAAAAAAATAGACAAGTCATACGGGGGATACCAGTTGATTCACCGCGAGTTTCAAGTCTCTAGCTTGTCAAACAGCCGAATACCAGCAAAAAGACTCTATTTAGGACTGGCCTAAATTTGAATTTGTGACCTTTTGACCCTAAAATATAAGGGCAATAACACAGGAATGCAAGGAGCTAGGACAAGGGCCCATTGTTCCCGACAGCCCTCGGGAGCTTTATACATATGTCAGAACCAGGTCCATATAGTCACTTTTTTTTAAGGGTCCGGCTCTGGTCTGACCACAAACATAGGCCCATGAAAACTTGACGCCTGTTAGGGGATTATTCCAGGAAAGTCAAAGATGCCATCTCAGTCATTTTAGGTCGTACGTTCTTGACCCAGACATCGCCGGAAAGGTCTCCCAGAGCCGGAGTCAGCCGTCTTGGAAACAAAGCTCTACTACGTTGCAGTGAAGAGCTAGGTGGCGTTAAAGGGTGAGATTTTTTACCCTTTTAAGGGTTATAAGTCACCGACCGAAGCACTCAGCGATGTGGGACAGGCACCAATGGAAAGCATTCAAAAAGTCTATCACATATGTCTCCCCCCTGCAGGTGGATGCCTTCTGGGGCAAACTCCGCAAACGCAAGGTGTTATCGGATAGCCTCGGGATTGTCTTGTAGTGCTCAGTCAGCCAATCGCATCGGTGGCATGCGGGTCTCTCTAATTCAAAGGTTAAAAAATAATGGGGTCCTAAAGTTATTCCAGAATACAATCTATTGAATTCCAGCTCTGGACTGGACCAGCCAAAAAGACTCTAGTTTAGGACTAGGCCAAATTTGAATTTGTGACCTTTTGACCCTTAAAATATAAGAGTGATAACACAGGATGCAAGGGCTAGGGACAAGAGGCCAAGTGTCCCCGACAGCCCTCAGGGAGCTTTATTACATATGTCAGAACCAGGTCCATGGGCTGCTCATGAGAGGGAGACAACAGGGTGGGGGAGGGGCGAATTAGCAACTTTTGAAGGGTGCATCATAAATCGACAAACCAGGCATCATCGGAAAGGGCCCGACAACCTGAGCAGATTGCATTGGAGCAGGTCTCTGTAAGTCAAAGGGTTGAAAAATAATGGGGTCCTAAAGTCATTCCAAAATGCAATCTATTGAATTCCAGATTCTGGACTATCTACAGCAGGCCTCAAAAATGACTTTTTCATTCCTTTTGGGGCCCTTCCTTTGGGGCCACAGGGTCAAAAAAATAGACAAGTCATACGGGGGATACCAGGTTGATTCACCGCGAGTTTCAAGTCTCTAGCTTGTCAAACAGCCGAATACCAGCCAAAAAGACTCTATTTAGGACTAGGCCTAAATTTGGAATTTGTGACCTTTTGACCCTAAAATATAAAGGGCAATAACACAGGAATGCAAGGGGCTAGGGACAAGGGCCCAATTGGTCCCGACAGCCCTCGGGGAGCTTTATAACATATGTCAGAACCAGGTCAATAGTCACTTTTTTTAAGGGTCCGGCTCTGGTCTGACCACAAAACATAGGCCCATGAAAACTTGACGCCTTTTAGGGGATTATTCCAGGGAAGGTCAAAGATGCTATCTCAGTCATTTTAGGTCGTACGTTCTCAACCCACACATCGCCGGAAAGGTCTCCCAGAGCCGGAGTCAGCCGTCTTGGAAACAAAGCTCTACTACGTTGCAGTGAAGAGCTAGGTGGCGTTAAGGGTGAGATTTTTTACCCTTTTAAGGATTATAAGTCACCGACCGAAGCACTCAGCGATGTGGGACAGACACCAATGGAAAGCATTCAAAAAGGTCTATCACATATGTCTCCCCCCTGCAGGTGGATGCCTTCTGGGGCAAACTCCGCAACGCAAGGTGTTATCGGGATAGCCTCGGGATTGTCTCGTAGTGCTCACTCAGCCGATCGCATCTGTGGCATGCGGGTCTCTCTAAGTCAAAGGGTTAAAAATAATGGGGGATTAAAGTCATTCCAAATTTCCATCTAAGTGAATTCCGAGTTTCATATATCTGAAAAAGTGACTTTTTCATCCCTTTGGGGCCTTCCTTTGGGGCCACAGGGTCAAAAAAAAAGGATGATTCATACGGGTGATACCAGTTAGATTCAAACCAAGTTTCAAGTCTCTAGCTTGTCAAACACCGGAATACGAGCCAAAAAGGCTTGATTATTGACTAGATGAGAATCTGGAAGTTGACCTATTGACCTTTCATACATAAACGGCGATAACACAGGAATGCAACGAGCTAGGGACATGGCCCAACTAGTAAATAGTCAAACAGTGGTACTTGCTAAAGCTAATGCAGGTTTAGCTTTACCTTCCATGTATTGTCAAAAAGATAAAGGCACGGTAATGGTACTCCTGGTTTACTGGGATGGGTTCGATTCCCTGCGGTGTCCTGCTGATTGTTTGGCATATACATGAAAGAAACTCAATGTAGTGAATGAAGCCAAACCATCACCAATAAAGAAGGAAAACTCTGCCGAGTTCAATGACACCTTAGACTAGACACTAGGCCACAGAGTTAATTATCTGTGAAAGGGGGCATGGCCGCATCATAGGGGACGGGCGGGCTATGACTTTGAACCAATTATGACATTTATATGTTGTCAGGGGCAGCCTCTGATGAATCCTGAAAAGTTGCTTCCAAATTCTCACCTATTGTATAACTCATAGATGAAAATCTGGAATCTTTTCAAAGGCTCATATTTCAAAGGCCGTTTGAGGAATCTGGCTAATTCTAATGATAAACGAAAGCCTGGACATTTATGCATACAACACAGGTCACTGTATGACTCTAGTTACATGTACTGAGGAGTGATGAAGCTTCAGATTGCTTCCAAATTCTCATCTATTGTATTCCTCATAGATGAAAATCTGGAATTATTTCAACGGCTCTTATTTCAAAGGCTGTGTGAGGAATCGGGCTGATTCTAATGAAAAATGGAAGCCTAGAGAGTGATGCATACAGCAGATTTCAAAGTAAGACTCCAGGTGCATGTACTGAGGAGTTATGAAGATTTAGATTGCTTCCATATTCTCATCTATTGTATTCCTCATAGATGAAAATCTGGAATTATTTCAAAGGCTCATATTTCAAAGGCCGTTTGAGGAACCAGGCTGATTCTAATGGGGAATGGAAGCATAGACATTGATGCATACAACACAGGTCACTGTAAGACTCTAGGTACATGTACTGAGGAGTTATGAAGATTTAGATTGCTTCCATATTCTCATCTATTGTATTCCTCATAGATGAAAATCTGGAATTATTTCAACGGCTCTTATTTCAAAGGCTGTGTGAGATATTGGGCTGATTTTAATGAGAAATGGAAACCTAGAGACTGTTGTATACATTACAGGTAAATGTAAGACTCCAGGTACATGTACTGAGGAGTTATGAAGATTTAGATTGCTTCCATATTCTCATCTATTGTAGGGCTCATAGATGAAAATCTGGAATTTTTTCAAAGGCTCATATTTCAAGGCCGTTTGAGGAACCAGGCTGATTCTAATGGGAATGAAGCCTAGACATTGATGCATACAACACAGGTCACTGTAAGACTCTAGGTGCATGTACTGAGGAGTTATGAATCTTGAAAGTGCTTCCAAATTTGATCTATTGTATTGCTCATAGATGAAAATCTGGAATTTTTTCAAAGGCTCATTTCAAGGGCCGTGTGAGGAATCAGGCTATTCTAATGATAAACAAAAGCTAGAGATTGATGCATACAACCAGGTCACTGTAAGACTCTAGGTACATGTACTGAGGAGTTATGAAGCCTTGATTGTGCTTCCAAATTTTGATCTATTGTATGGCTCATAGATGAATTTCTGGAATCTTTTCAAAGGCTCTATTTCAAGGGTGTGTGAGGAATCGGGCTGATTCTAATGAAAAATGGAAGCCTAGAGATTGATGCATACAACTGGAAGACTATAGGTACATGTACTGAGGAGTTATGAAGATTTAGATTGCTTCCATATTCTCATCTATTGTATTCCTCATAGATGAAAATCTGGAATTATTTCAAAGGCTCTTATTTCAAAGGCTGTGTGAGGAATCGGGCTGATTCTAATGAAAAATTGAAGCCTAGAGATTGATGCATACAACACAGGTCACGGAAGACTCTAGGTACATGTACTGAGGAGTTATGAAGTCTTAGATTGCTTCCAAAATTTCATCTATTGCATTGCTCATAGATGAAAATCTGGAATTTTTTCAAAGGCTCATATTTCAAGGCCGTGTGAGGAATCGGGCTGATCTAATGAAAATGGAAGCCTAGACATTGATGCATACAACACAGGTCACTGTAAGACTCTAGGTACATGTACTGAGGAGTTATAGAGCTTGAAAGTTCTTCCATAATTTCATCTATTGTATGGCTCATAGATGAAAATCTGGAATCTTTTCAACGGCTCATATTTCAAAGGCCGTGTGAGGAATCAGGCTGATTCTAATGATAAGGAAGCCTAGACATTGATGCATACAACACAGGTCACTGTAAGACTCTAGGTACATGTACTGAGGAGTTATGAAGCCTTGAGTGTGCTTCCAAATTTTGATCTATTGTATGGCTCATAGATGAATTTCTGGAATCTTTTCAAAGGCTCATATTTCAAAGGCCGTGTGAGGAATAAGGCTGATTCTAATGGGGAATGGAAGCCTAGACATTGATGCATACAACACAGGTCACTGTAAGACTCTAGGTACATGTACTGAGGAGTTATGAAGCCTTGAAAGTGCTTCCAAATTTGATCTATTGTATGGCTCATAGATGAATTCTGGAATCTATTCAAAGGCTCATATTTCAAAGACCGTGTGAGGAATCAGGATGGTTCTAAGGGGAATGGAAGCCTAGACATTGATGCATACAACAAAGGTCACTGTAAGACTCTAGGTGCATGTAATGAGGAGTTATAAAGCTGGAAAGTGCTTCCAGAATTTGGAAAGTTCTTCAAATTTGATCTATGTACGGCTCATAAATCAATTTCTGGAATCTTTTCAAAGGCTCATATTTCAAAGCCGTGTGAGGAATCAGGCTGATTCTAAGGATAAATGGAAGCCTAGACATTGATGCATACAACCAAGGTCACTGTAAGACTCTAGGTACATGTACTGAGGAGTTATGAAGTTTAGATTGCTTCCATATTCTCATCTATTGTATTCCTCATAGATGAAAATCTGGAATTATTTCAAAGGCCTTATTTCAAAGGCTGTGTGAGGATTGGGCTGATTCTAATGAAAAAATGGAAGCCTAGAGATTGATGCATACAACACAGGTCACTGGAAGACTCTAGTACATGTACTGAGGAGTTATGAAGATTTAGATTGCTTCCATATTCTCATCTATTGTATGCTCATAGATGAAAATCTGGAATTATTTCAAAGCTCTTATTTCAAAGGCTGTGTGAGGAATTGGGCTGATTCTAATGAAAAATGGAAGCCTAGAGATTGATGCATACAACACAGGTCACTGAAGACTCTAGGTACATGTACTGAGGAGCTATGAGATTTAGATTGCTTCCTATTCTCATCTATTGTAGGGCTCATAGATGAAAATCTGGAATTTTTTCAAAGGCTCATATTTCAAGGGCCTTGTGAGGAATCAGGCTAATTCTAATGATAACAAAAGCCTAGAGATTGATGCATACAACAAAGGTCACTGTAGACTCTAGGTCATGTACTGAGGAGTTATGAAGCCTTGAGTGTGCTTCCAATTTTGATCTATTGTATGGCTCATAGATGAATTCTGGAATCTTTTCAAAGGCTCATATTTCAAAGACCGTGTGAGGAACCAGGCTGATTCTAATGGGGAATGGAAGCCTAGAGATTGATGCATACAACAAAGGTCACTGTAAGACTCTATGTATTAAGGAGTTATAAAAGCTGGAAGTGCTCGAATTCTGGAAGTGCTTCCAAATTGACTATTGTACGGCTCATAAATCATTCTGAATCTTTTCAAAGCTCATATTTCAAAGGCCCTGTGAGGAATCAGGCTGATTCTAAGGATAATAAAGCCTAGAGATTGATGCATACAACAAAGGTCACTGTAAGACTTAGGTACATGTACTGAGGAGTTATGAAGATTTAATTGCTTCCCATATTCTCATCTATTGTATTCCTCATAGATGAAAATCTGGAATTATTTCAAAGGCTCTTATTTCAAAGGCTGTGTGAGGAATTGGGCTGATTCTAATGAAAAATGGAAGCCTAGAGATTGATGCATACAACACAGGTCACTGGAAGACTCTAGGTACATGTACTGAGGAGTTATGAAGCTTTAGATTGCTTCCATATTCTCATCTATTGTATGCTCATAGATGAAATCTGGAATTATTTCAAAGGCTCTTATTTCAAAGGCTGTGTGAGGAATGGGCTGATTCTAATGAAAATGGAAGCCTAGAGATTGATGCATACAACACAGGTAACTGGAAGACTCTAGGTACATGTACTGAGGAGCTATGAAGATTTAGATTGCTTCCATATTCTCATCTATTGTAGGGCTCATAGATGAAAATCTGGAATTTTTTCAAAGGCTCATATTTCAAGGGCCTTGTGAGGAATCAGGCTAATTCTAATGATAAACAAAAGCCTAGAGATTGATGCATACAACAAAGGTCACTGTAAGACTCTAGGTACATGTACCGAGGAGTTATGAAGCCTTGAGTGTGCTTCCAAATTTTGATCTATTGTATGGCTCATAGATGAATTTCTGGAATCTTTTCAAAGGCTCATATTTCAAAGACCGTGTGAGGAACCAGGCTGATTCTAATGGGGAATGGAAGCCTAGAGATTGATGCATACAACAAAGGTCACTGTAAGACTCTAAGTGCATGTAATGAGGAGTTATAAAGCTGGAAAGTGCTTCCAGAATTTGGAAAGTTCTTCCAAAATTTGATCTATTGTACGGCTCATAAATCAATTTCTGGAATCTTTTCAAAGGCTCATATTTCAAAGGCCCTGTGAGGAATCAGGCTGATTCTAAGGATAAATAGAAGCCTAGACATTGATGCATACAACAAAGGTCACTGTAAGACTCTAGGTACATGTACTGAGGAGTTATGACGATTTAGATTGCTTCCATATTCTCATCTATTGTATTCCTCATAGATGAAAATGTGGAATTATTTCAAAGGCTCTTATTTCAAAGGGTGTGTGAGGAATTGGGCTGATTCTAATGTGATGGAAGCCTAGAGATTGATGCATACAGCAGATTTCAAAGTAAGACTCCAGGTACATGTACTGAGGAGTTATGAAGACTTAGATTGCTTCCATATTCTCATCTATTGCATTCCTCATAGATGAAAATCTGGAATTATTTCAAAGGCTCTTATTTCAAAGGCTGTGTGAGGATTGGGCTGATTCTAATGAAAAATGGAAGCCTAGAGATTGATGCATACAACACAGGTCACTGGAAGACTCTAGTACATGTACTGAGGAGCTATGAAGATTTAGATTGCTTCCATATTCTCATCTATTGTAGGGCTCATAGATGAAAATCTGGAATTTTTCAAAGGCTCATATTTCAAGGGCCTTGTGAGGAATCAGGCTATTCTAATGATAAACAAAAGCCTAGAGATTGATGCATCACACAGGTCACTGTAAGACTCTAGGTACATGTACTGAGGAGTTATGAAGCCTTGAGTGTGCTTCCAAATTTTGATCTATTGTATGGCTCATAGATGAATTTCTGGAATCTTTTCAAAGGCTCATATTTCAAAGGCCGTGTGAGGAATGGGCTGATTCTAATGAGATATAGCCCTTGAGAGAGATACATACAACACATGTCACTGTAAGACTCTAGGTGCTGTAATGAGGAGTTATAAAGCCGGAAAGTGCTTCCAAATTTGGAAAGTTCTTCCAAAATTTGATCTATTGTATGGCTCAAATCAATTTCTGGAATCTTTTTAAAGGCTCATATTTCAAAGGCCGTGTGAGGAATCAGCTGATTCTAAGGAGAAATAGAAGCCTAGAGATTGATGCACACACACAGGTCACTGTAAGACTCTAGGTGCATGGAATTAGGAGTTATAAAGCTGGAAAGTGCTTCCAAATTTGGAATTTGTGACCTTTTGACCCTAAATATAAAGGGCAATACACAGGATTGCAAAGGGCTAGGGACAAGGGCCCAAGTATTTCTGATTCTGATAGGTACATGTACTGAGAAGTTATGAGGCCAGACAGTGCTATCAATGTACTGTGGCAGACTCAAATGCACAACTCAGACAGGTGATAAAAGATGAGTATTTTTATTGTCATATTTATTAAGTCCATTAACACCGGGAAGCAAACTCGAACTAATGTCACTACATACAGACACCTACAAATTGGCAGAGGTGGCAAGTGGAATGGTGAATATTTAATTGCTGCAATGAGGGGTTTCTTGGGGCTGATTCTTATAAGAAATGGAACGGAGAGTGCTTTCAAGTTTTGTTGCAATCACCAGCAATCAGGCACCAATGGAAAGCATTTAAAAGTTATATCACACTGTATTGAAATCATTGACATAGGATAAAATATGGGCACGTGAGAGGCCATTAAAGTGTAAATTAATGAATATATCAGAATTTGGAATAATTCCATTTTCCCAACTATTACGTCAAGCGCCCTCTGGTGGATGGTCAATATTGCATGGTGAGTAATCCTTATGAAATTAGTATCAAAATGTGCGCAAAATTTACAAATTCAGCTGTGCAAGAATGAAAGCTCTATGTCATTCAGGGAATTTTAAAAAGTCATTAAGTGAAATTCCAGAAACTGAACGGAGGCCACTTTGGGGCTCAGGAGGCCCAGAGGAACCTGCCAGTATTAGTCCCTTGTTCTACGACGCCTTCGTTAAAATTGGAAGAGGTTAGGGTTGACCCTATTAGGGTTAGGGTTAGGGTTAGGGTTTGGTTAGGGTTGGGTTAGGGTTAGGGTTAGGTTAGGGTTAGGGTTTAGGGTTTAGGGTTAGGGTTAGGGTTAGGGTTTAGGGTTAGGGTTAGGGTTAGGATAGAGGGTTGAAGCAGACAGTGCACCCCGGGGGCACTTTTTCTCTGGCCTGTAACTTTTGACGTGAAGGTGCCAGAGGCGCAGCATTAGACGCACCCCCCCAAAAGCACTTACTGCTTTCCATGGTGCCGAGCACAAGTCTGTGCGGTTACGGTTAGGGCCAGGCGAGGGTTGTTTTTAGCCAGTTTGCACCCATTTGCATCTTTTTGGGCCTTATGGAGCAGGCTGAGAGCCCTGGAGGTCAGAGGCCAGACTCAGAGCCAGTTGCTGGGCTCAGCAGGGAGCATGTGGGTGCTGGAGGGTGTTAACCCAGCCTCAGTCCTGGTTATTGGGGCTTAGAGGGAGGCCTGTAGCCATGGAGGTCAAAGGTCAGACCCAGAGCCGTTACTGGGCCTAGGGAGGGAGTGTGTGTGAGTGAGTGAGAGACACACACACACACACACACACACACACACACACAATACATACATGCATACATACATACATACATGCAAACATACAGTACGCATACATAGATACACAAGTACACATACACACATACACACACACAGTACACATACACACACACAGTACACATACATACACACAGTAGACATACACACAGTACACACACAGACATACATACATGCACACCTGGACTTCAATTCACACCTGTTCCCTTTATCACTTCAGTACTGGACTCAACACTGACACTTTAATGATAGTCGATGGTCTTTTCTTTGTTTATTTGACAAATGTTCTCATATTTGTTATTGTGTTACTTTGTTGTCTTTATACTGTCTTTTTTCTATTTTTCATTTATTTTTCTCTTGCTAAAAGTGCGGCTGCAAATTTCAATACAGAGGAGTCCAAGTCTAAGCACGCACGCACACACACACAGAGACAGAGAGATACAGAGAGCCAGAGACTCCATGGATACACACAGTATCACATGTTAGCCTTTGTAGCAAGATTTCACACAATTTTTCTAAGTGTCAGAGGGTGCGGTGTCCCCGGCGGCCACCAGAGGGACGGCAACATCAAGAGCTGCTCTCTGTAGCAAAGGACGTGTACATATGTGTAACTGCTCGTAGCAAGGGCCTGCAGGATAGAGGGTTGAAGCAGAAGTGCACCCCGGGGCACTTTTTCTCTGGCCTGTAACTTTTGACGTGAAGGTGCCAGAGGCGAGGCAGTTAGACGCACCCCCCCAAAAGCACTTACTGGCTTTCCAGTGGTGCCGAGCACAAGTCTGTGCGGGTACGGTTAGGGCCAGGCGAGGGTTGTTTTAGCCAGTTTGCACCCATTTGCATCTTTTTGGGCCTTATGGAGCAGGCTGAGAGCCCTGGAGGTCAGAGGCCAGACTCAGAGCCAGTTGCTGGGCCTCAGCAGGGAGCATGTGGGTGCTGGAGGTGTTAACCCAGCCTCAGTCCTGGTTATTGGGGCTTAGAGTGGAGGCCTGTAGCCATGGAGGTCACAGGTCAGACCCAGAGCCAGTTACTGGCCTAGGGAGGGAGTGTGTGTGAGTGAGTGAGAGACACACACACACACACACACACACACACACTACATACATGCATACATACATACATACATGCAAACATACAGTACGCATACATAGATACACACAGTACACATACACACATACACACACACAGTACACATACACACACACAGTACACATACATACACACAGTAAGACATACACACAGTACACACACAGACATACATACTGCACACCTGGACTTCAATTCACACCTGGTCCCTTTATCACTTCAGTACTGGGACTCAACACTGACACTTTAATGATAGTCGATGGTCTTTTCTTTGTTTATTTGACAATGTTTCTCATATTTGTTATTGTTGTTACTTTGTTGTCTTTATACTGTCTTTTTTCTATTTTTTTCATTTATTTTTCTCTTGCTAAAAGTGCGGCTGCAAATTTCATACAGAGGAGTCCAAGTCTAAGCACGCACGCACACCCACAGAGACAGAGAGTACAGAGAGCCAGAGACTCCATGGATACACACAGTATCACATGTGTAGCCTTTGTAGCAAGATTTCACACAATTTTTCTAAGTGTCAGAGGGTGCGGTGTCCCCGGCGGCCACCAGAGGGACGGCAACATCAGAGCTGCTCTCTGTAGCAAAGGACTGTACAATGTGTAACTGCTGGTAGCAAGGGCCTGCAGGATAGAGGGTTGAAGCAGAAGTGCACCCCGGGGCACTTTTCTCTGGCCTGTAACTTTTGACGTGAAGGTGCCAGAGGCGAGCAGTTAGACGCACCCCCCCCAAAGCACTTACTGGCTTTCAGTGGTGCCGAGCACAAGTCTGTGCGGGTTACGGTTAGGGCCAGGCGAGGGTTGTTTTAGCCATTTGCACCATTTGCATCTTTTTGGGCCTTATGGAGCAGCTGAGAGCCCTGGAGGTCAGAGGTCCGACTCAGAGCCATTACTGGGCTCAGCAGGGAGCATGTGGGTGCTGGAGGGTGTTATCCCAGCCTCAGTCCTGGTTATTGGGGCTTAGAGTGGAGGCCTGTAGCCATGGAGGTCCAAGGTCAGACCCAGAGCCAGTTACTGGGCCTAGGGAGGGAGTGTGTGTGAGTGAGTGAGAGACACACACACACACACACACACACACACAACCACCCACCCACACACACACACACCACACCACACACACACACACACACACACACACACACCACACACACCACACACACACACACAACATTTATTTTAAAAGAAGACAATTTAAAAAGTGGATCTGTTTTCCAGAACATTACAACAAAGGACAGCAACTTCCGTTTTGATGCTTTAATTTGATATCCAAGGAAGTCACATGTCAATTTCATGACAGGAGTGACACAGTTGTTTATCTTCCGTCAGCGGCGCCGGTGGAGTTGTAGCTAACGGAGGAATATATCCGCCCAGTGCGTTGTTGGAAAGGAGTGCAGTCAAAAGGCAAAAAGACAGAGAGGGGTGAGTCAAGTGTGTTTGCAGAAACGACTTTGTGGTGGCAGTTGTTGCGTGCTCTAGCCGTGGCAAGGTGTGCTCGTGTGGCAGAGTGGCTGCTGCGAGCACCTGGAAACGCGAGTAGCCTACAATGAATCCATGTACGTTTGCATCGCTGTGGTCTGTGTTGCAGACCAGCTAAAAGCGTGTGTTAGAAGGTATCGTCTGAGGCTATGTTCTGACTACAGACACGCACACACACAGAGAGAGGGACACGCACACACACAGAGAGAGGGACACGCACACAACCGAGAGAGTGACACGCACACACACAGAGGAGAGACGCACTGAATTCATATCTTACTAAGAGTCAGAATCTTATTAACTGGGTCCCAGTTTCTGTCATATAATCATATATGTTATTTTTAGGCCTGTGGCAGAAATCCTTTAAAATGTAGCCTTTGCCATATAAAGACGTGTCCTCCATGTCCACTGAAGTTCCTCAGTGTCTCTCTAGTAACATTTTTGTGCTCCAGGTAGCTTTCCGCAAGGCTACTTTTACTTTTATACTTTAAGTAAATTTCCAAGCTGTACTTTGTTACTTTTACTTGAGTAAAGAAGTTTAATCAGTACTCCACTTTTACCAGAGTATTCTTTAACACAAGTATCTGTACTTGTACCTAACCCTTTCCGTACTTAAGTAGAAGTACAGATACTTGTGTTAAAGAATACTCTGGTAAAGTGGAAGTACTGATTAAATGCTCCCGGGGCATTGCTGTTATAGCCCGGTTGGGTTAGGAAACTGCCTGGCAACGTCTCCTAGCACATCTGTCATTGCGAAGCCAGCCTGGCAATGAATATAAATAAATATGAAGGTGGGCCTCCTGAATAATGCAATTTTAATGAACTGGTAAAGCAGTCAGAGTTGTCTCAATGCACTTCATTTATTGTTACAATTTCAAAGAAAACAATTTTTATTTTCTATTTTTTAATTCATGTTTTTTAAGGGTGGCCAGCCCTCAACATTCTTTTCTTTGCCCCCTGCAGCACCTTTATCCTGGCTGCACGTGGGAGTGGTCACGCAGCTGGCCCAAGAGGTGCAATCAGTGTGAGCCACAGGAAGTCAGAGGGAGGAGAGCCACATGAGGGCAGCAGCTGCGTTTCACAGAGTAGATCTCGATCTTCGAGGTGAGGAACAACCCAAATCCCTTTTTCTTTTAACCCCAGGTACTGAATTTATAGTTTTGTGTCGACGTTATTTCCTTCAATTTCAGAAATCGAGTGCTTTTGCAAGTCCCTGTGCGTTTTTCATGACGTTTTGGGTCTGTTAGGGTGGCGGAAACACATGGCTCGAAAATTGAAGTAGTCAATGTTTAAGAAGTCGTGTGTGGGTCGTTTGCATGTCATTTAACACACTAACGCAAGATGAGAAGCACCTGCTTGGTCTGTACGTCATCTGAATTAAATGATGTACTGAGATGTATCAATTTACTTGGCCTAATTTGATGTGAGCCAGTCAACATAGATCAAAAAACAACAACAACACCAACAACGTTCTGTGTGCTGTTTGTTTCCATGTGCAGAGAGCAGGTCAGGAGAGGATGGAGGGCGAGGAGGCTCCAAGCCACAGGCCAGACTGGGCCCAGAACTGAGCTGGACGTACTCTAACAAGCTGTCCCACAGACGGTAAGGGTGTTATCCAATTGATCCATGGGCATCGGGGTATTTCTGCATATCAGAACTAATTCTTGGCTTAAATGTGGGTCTGAAATTCCTCTGGATTTTTAGGCTAACTGGAGCTCAGACGACAGTTTCAAACGTCTCGTCTAC
>NW_022604760.1:0-29018 GCF_008692095.1 Etheostoma spectabile
TATATATATATATATATATGTATATATATATGTATTATATGTACATATATAGATGTATTATATGTATGGCCAATTCTACAATATGTGAGGGTTTTAAGGGTTTTAGAGGATGCTTATATTCTTTTCTGGCATTTTCAGATTTCAAAGAGGTAATTTTAGTACTTATTGTGATTTATTTAGGTTCCAATTACTTTCAGGCATAATTATAGGTTACGTTTTTGTGGTAAACACAATCTTACATTTCAGAATCATGAGTGTTTTTGTGAATGTGATGCTTTGTTTTAGGGTTTAGTTAAGCTGAATCCCCTCCTGACACTTTTGAATATCCAATGCTTTTGGATAAATGATGAATCTTTGTTTGGCTGAATGTTATGCATTTCTGGAGGAAAAAGCAATGCAAGTATTTGAAATAACTTCTTCTGATCTTGCAACTGTACGATACATATTAATAGGGTAGCTATTTAAGACTTTAAGAACTATGTGCAAATATACACTTTATACATGCCATACAAGACAGGCCCTGTAAGTCGCTAGGGCAACGTCCAAATGGCTGCCCATGTTGGTCCGCCAGTTGCAAGCTCCAACAAGGGCCAGTAAATTCCACCAAATGCAAGACTTAAAACTGAGTCTGGGCCAACCGAGTCAGCCCACCAGACGCAAGGCTAAACAAGAGGGCCTTACTCCGCACTACACAAAGCACACATTGGCTACCACCTTCAGGCAAACTGCTATGACTCACAATGAATTAACAAAAGGCAGCCTCATCAGCCTGATCCACCAGCTGTGGATATCACCTTATTTTGAATGGGACAAGACTACGGGCCTAAAGGAAGGAGAGGAACTGATTATGCCCATCCAGGATTCAAGTCCAGTTGTTCCTCCTGCTTTGTTACTTGTTGTCAGCTGTGGTTGCAAAGCCGGGTTGAAACCTTGCACATCAGCAAAGTGCAGCTGTACAGCTGTAGGTCTGGCCTGTAGGCCTACCAGTTAGTGTTTCTGCAAAGGCAATGATGGTATATGCTGCATCATACTTATACAACACCAAGAGCACAAAGAGAGGGATGAAGGGTCTGGAGAAGATGATGACAGAAAAGAAGAGGATAGTGAAGATGGTCTGCTGCTTTCCATAGCAGTGCCTGTAGGGGGACACGTCTTCCATGAAGGCAAGCTAGTGACTTCAGTGCTGGGACCTTTGGCGCTTTTGGTAAATATCATACCTGGTTGCATTCAAGGTTACAAAGTTCCTCTGATTGTACAGAGCCAGAAAGAAAGCCCTTTTTGCTTTTGTGATCTGTAACTTTGGGGCTTCTGCCTGTCCAATGCAGTGGAGAAGCTTACCAGGAACGACTCTTATGGCAGTGAGTGCAGACACCTTCCCCCTTCCCAACAGGATATGAGGTGGAATCAAAGAAAGAGCATGCATGGCCAGAATGGAACCACATTGGTCACCCAGATTCTCTGCAATTGCATTTATGCTGAGAATTGTGCCATTTTATCTGTAGGTTAGTTATTATACCAGCCTTCTAACACCAATAAACCATAAAGCACAAAGACAGTTATAAGTGATATATCCGCCTCATCATGAGTGGCAATGCTGTCAGCTTTACTGACCATCATGATATTACTTCCTACATTGAAAGTACACAGGAGTTTCCCCAGCCTTTTTGTTGTGCTTGTTTTTCAAGACTTTGTCTCGACTAGGTAGAGGTGTAGTCAATGAGAGCATGTAGGCTACTCTGTGGAGCTCTGTCCTTTTCTTCTATGTCTCTCATGGTCCTTTGCAGACACCTGCAAATATCTGTCAAAGATGACAAATGTTTGGGTGTCTAACAATTAAGCCAACGTCCCATGCTGGCTGCAAGATCTGCCACTGTCCCAGACGATGGCCAAACCACGATAAATGAGCTGGGATGCAATGACAACATCTGGTGGCTGGGTATGGCAGACTGGAACCATGAATTAGCTAAGAGAACAGTTAGCCTCCACTGGTAAGCTGATGCTAATTTAGCTAACAGCTATTTTGACTAATCACTAGCTGACAGTTTGATTCAGCCTAAAATAACATTATTCAAACTAAACAGTACGAAAAGCAGCAACAGCTAAATTAAGATTTTACAGTAATAATAAAGACAAGTATTGAGTGATTGTATTTTATATGAGCACAAGTAAAGTAAAACTGACGTAACAGCTGTTATATATTTCAACAGTTATTTTAGTTTGAAGGTCTTTAACATGCTGTCTCAGCTGGTGGTTAGCTGAATTAGCTGTCAGCTAAACAAAAGTTAGCTTTCCAGTGGCGGTGAACGGACTTTCTTGAACTATCTACGGGAACAGATTGTGCAGTATCGTAAGGTCATAAATCCGCGTTCATCATGATATCATCTGCGCATGCTTGAACATCTTGCACATGCGCAGGACAGATTGTGTACCGACAAGCTCTATTGCGGAGCACACAACTTAAGTTATGTTGTACCAAAAATTATCGTTCCTTAAAGTTTTGGTGGTTTGTGATTAGCTCGCACTGTTGCTTGCTCTGGAGGAGACTACTAGAACTGTTGGGTCCTTGTAAATTCTGGAGTGTGGTCTATCTGTATAGTGTCTTGAGATAACTCTTGTTATGAATTGATACTATAAATAAATTGAATTGAAATTGAATTGAATTGTTCGATATGGCTATGAGTTAATAACGCCGGCGTTCTGTTTAAGGAAGACATGCTTTTTGGTGAAACTACTTTCTTTAATGATTAAGTTTTCCATGATAATAAATGTTTCAACTACTTTAAAACTAGACTATGCTCCCTTGCTTTACTACATACTTATTACAACTACAACAGCTAGCTGCCACATCTTATTTGCAGGAAAACATGACCTAACCTCAAAAAATGTCAACAAATTTAGGTTATCAACATTTACATCAAAGAGCAAGAGTTGAAATGTAAGGTTATAGTGTTTACCATGAAAATAACCTGAACGTTTGTCCAGAGTTAATAAAAAATGTGTCTAAATTAATCCAAATTTGTTATAGAATTGCCATTTTGAAGTCTGAAAGTGCCAGAATTGAATTCAGCATCCTCTAAACCTCTTAAATCATTCCAATATTGTAGAAACTGATGGCACAGTGCAAAATCTATTGTCGATCTGGCCGATTCCGCTAATTTTGCTAATGAACAAAGATTCATCATTTATCCAAAAGCATTGGATATTCAAAAGTGTCAGGAGGGGATTCAGCTTAACTAAACCCTAAAAACAATGCATCAACATTCACAAAAACACTCATGATTCTGAAATGTAAGATTGTGTTTACCATAAAATTAACCTATAATTACACCTGAAAGTAATTGGAACTTACCTAAATAAATCACAATAAATACTAAAATTACCTGTTTGAAATCTGAAAATGCCAGAAAAGAAATCAGCATCCTCTAAAACCTCTAAAACCACTTACATATTGTAGAAATTGGCCATACAGTGCAAAATATTTGGTCAAACTGGACGATTAAGCTAATAATGCTAATTATGCTAATTATGCAAATTGCTCAACATATGTAAATTAGCATCCGTCATTTTCCGTATACTGGGGACCCATACTTCACACTTCTGCAATAAAACTTTGGTGTACTCAACATTTCCGGGTTCACAATGGGGCTCTATGGGCTGGCTACTAGACTACTAGTAACCTTTCAAAATAAAATGTCTAATTTCACTGCAGTGACAATAGGTATAAATTGAACTGACATTACTGTTTTACTGTAAAACAAATCAACAGTGAACAAGTAATGTCAGTTTTTCAGTGTTTTACCATCTTACAGTCACAGAATGGAAATTAGACCTTTTTCTTTAGAAAAAGAGTACAGGCAACCATCTTTGAGAAGAACAATACAAACATAATGTTCAATGTCTCTATTGTCGAGATTAAATTAAGTAACAATTATAACTTAACAATTCAATGTAACTATAAAACAGATTTAAAATGCAAAAACATGAGTTACCATTGCCATTCCAGCAATCGTTTATTTTAATGTCTAATACCTTTCTATTAACTCTCTTAACCCTTGTGTTGTCTTCACTTTCGGGACCCTCCCGTGTCCCTCGGGTCAAATTGACCCGTGACTTATTTGGGGTTTTAAAAACAATTCTCAAAATAAAAGTTACCTTCATAATCCATTAACAAATATATTCTCTCAATTTCAAACAATTGAGAGAATATATATATATGTTTAGGGAATGCAATCAGTCTCTACTAGAACACAATTAAAAATGCAAGTTTTTGTCATAAAGTTACAATTCATGTTAAAAATCCACTGTGGAAAAAACATAAGTGGTCATTTCCAGAACAGTGTTCTGAATTGAGTCAGGAATACATGTTTATTACAGAAAATAAGGTAAGGCCATTGATTTTCAGATGTAAAAATACACACAGAGTATGAAAAATGTAACTTGTACCATTTTTCTTCTTGTAAAAATTTGAAATGGGTCAATTTGACCCGAATACCAGACAAGGGTTAATCATTAAAATGACCCATTTTAACCAGTTGCATTTGCAGTTGCAAAACCTTTTATTCAAGAGCCCAAACTTCCACCACTCAAAGAATCTGGTCATTAACTAACATTCAAGGTTTAAGTGTCACTTACAGACACAGGTACATATTTCCAAACTGTTACACGGCCTTCAGTCCGGCCATGAGTTCACCCTGTACATAATGTAATGGGAAAATTACATAGACAATGATTTTCTTTCAATATTTGTTCATCTCTTAAGGGATTTTTTCATTATAAGTAAATCCTTCAATTTGCCTCTGAAATATGTGTATATCCTAAAATAAGTCCTGCAGTGTTGGAGACAACTAAAAATGTTCTGACTCTGCATTTCTCCACTGTAAGCAAGGTTGGAGCCATGAGGCGTTCTACAGACGAGATAAATCTCTGATTTCTCAGACAGAATGACGGCTACAGTCATTCTTGACGCACTAGAGACAGATATAAGGAGGATATAAGGAGGTGTATTACTGATTGTATGGGCCAAACCTGTTGCCACTTTGTAACTCTGTTCATTGTGAAAGCTGTTCTCGTCATTTGATTGTTCTCTGCAGAAAACAATTAAACCCTTCCACCGAATACCTAAACTTTTAATCCAGTTTGCAGCCTGTCTTTATTTTGTTTCAACAAGGTGTCTTCTTCACTCAAATTCCTCCCTCGCTGTACAGAAACTTCCACAAGTTTCCACATGCTGAATGGTGCTTTTTGCATCGTAATGGACGCTGAGGGGCACTACCCAGCGTCCGTATTTTCTTAGTTGGGACGGAGAACTTGGCTTGGACTACTAGAACCACCATTTCTTTTAAGATAGATTTCTGTGTAATTACTGGATAAAGAAAGAGGAAGTATAGCAGCAAGAGGTAGAGTTATGGACAATTACTTGCTAAGCCCTTTGCAAAGTGTTCTGAAGTGTTTTTTATGGCCAATCTTTAACCTGGGACGAACTCAACCCCCCTTCAGGGTTTGAACCCTTAGAACACAATTGTCACGTTAAATAAACACAGGATTGATTTCTTAAAAGTCTGATACATTGAGAGCTCCAGAGCTGATACATATAACAACACTAGTTTTTGTGCCGACTACTTCATCTACTTCTGCACTCATACTTGCCAACCCGCCCCATTTTCCCAGGAGACCTCTGAGTTTCATTGCCCTCTCCCGGTTTCCTCCCCGGGTCACAACTCCCCAATAGTTCCCAGTTGATCAAAGTTCAAATTGCCACACCTTTTTTTCTTTGTCATCTCAACCTGTTTCTGTCACGTCACAGCGAGTTTAAGCCCTACGACTGAACGTCTACTGTTTCCATCTAGACAACAATGAAGCTACACCGAGTGTTTGTTGTGGCATGCAGGTGACTCGAAGGAGAGCCTAGTCCTCCTCAGAAAGAGAGGAATAGAGATTACTGTAAATCTTATCAAACTTTTGCTAAACAGACTACATTTTTGGTCCTTTTGATGAAGTGAAAAAAAACAGTATCCATGGTAGCTGTTTTGTTCAGTCAATAACCCCATTGGAGTGTCTTGCTCTTTCATTTACTTTTGGGTGTACTATATTTCTCAGCTCTGGGATGAGTGTGATTGGCCACATTTGATATACCTTACGTACCCGAGGAAATTTCCAATAAACCCCTTGATGATAATTAGGGGCCGAGTAGCGAAGCTTTTTTTGATTTTGGCCACACACACAATGTCACTGAGCACTTTGTACTGTGGATTCTTCAAGACACGTGATAAGTTCCAGAATAGAAACATTTTTTTATTTTTTAGGGAAAACATTTGACACCTGTAATTTGATCCTACAGTGTTGTTACTTTGCACTTGCTTTTGAATCATTTAAATAAATAATGCAAAGTGATTATTTTAAAATAAAAGACATAGCATCTGTTGCATAACATACATTATGAACAGGTAACTAAGTGGTCTTGAAGAAGATTCTATTCTGTCTTTCATTTGGACTCGGTCCTGACTAGTCCTGGTCTTGAACTTGAAAAAATTTGACTTGACTACACCACGATTCATCTTCTCATCTCAACTGCTTTGCTTCATTTCTATCCTGCAAAATACAAGTCAACAGCTCCATCTTCTGGCGAGTCAGCAGAGAGTAATAACTGGGGCAGTTTGAGTTTGCAGATAATGTAGCTGAACAAAAAAAACAATAAAAAGAGACAACATTACATTGTGAATAGGTCTGTTTATCATCATATGCCACTTTACAACAAATCTCTATGCTATGTAACAATAAATAAATGACAATTCTGATGATTTTCTAATAAAACTGATTGAAAATTGCAATCCATTACTCTTTACATGATTTGTTAAACTTGAACTTTCTCTGTCCAATGATTACATGTTTCTCTGGAAATGTGACGTCAATGATCTGATGAACTGTAGATAATCCTGTCTTTTTAAATAATCTATTATTTTGTTTCTCCCAACAGGACTTCATAGTGCTTCACATAATTATGTCATAAAGACATTATATGTTAATTTGGGATCACATATGAATGACACTAAATTGAAATGATTACAACAACTTTGTAAAGGGCCCAAGATCTTTTTGTACTGACAGTTTTATGTGAAACACAACTACAGTTCACAGCTGATGTTTTTCTATACTTGGTGGGAAAGTGGGGCTGTTCTTTTTAACAGTGAAACAGAGGCAGAGCAGGCCTGGGATTTCTGTTTGCGACAAAATCGACATAAATCACAGAGATGATATTTTGAGGAAACATAGAGACATAAACACAAAGTTTTCATAGCGCTTTTGTTGTGTAGGGTTGGAATGTTTCATGTCACTAGTGATTACCTAGAAACAGTACATGGTGCTTATGACTCTTTCTTTAAATGCAGCAGCATCAAAGAGACACAATACACAACAAGAGAAAGCTGAAGAACAGACCTTTCAGTTGTTGATCATACACAATTTAGACTTAAAGACAGGAAAGTATATCTTCAATTTCTCTATTTCATAAGTCACACACTGAACATATTCATTACATTAATCCTTAGACTGAGTCTGATCCCGGTCCCTCCACAGCCTCTCTACATCATGCTGGTCTCACGGGAGCCAGGCTGCAGTATCTGAAGAGTAACTATGAGTTTAACTGCTTTTCTAAACCAGGGGTAAAGGAAGGCATAGATCACAGGGTTGAGGCCGGAGGTAAATTGACACACAAAGAGAACATAGGATGCAGATGAAACATTAACAAAGCTGTCCCCTGCAAGAGAGACACAGTAATATGGGCAAATAAAGATTAGAAACACAACTACCAGAACACCAAGATTCCTGGCTGCTTTCAGCTCTGATTTCTTTGCCTTTGAAGTCACTGACAGCTGGAGTGTGACAACTGTAATGTGAGAGCGCATGGCACGGGCCTGAGACACAGCTACAGCAAATACTCTCAGATACAGAGCTACGATGACAGTAACTGGAACAATAAAGGACAAAACAAGATCTATTAGTCCTGTGGAATAGTCAATGACCAACACACATTCTCCGTAGCAGGAATTATACCTCCCTGGTTGAGTCAGGTCATCCTTGACAAAGAGAAAGCTGTAGGAAGCAGAATAGAGCCAACACAGACAAACACTGAGTTTAACTCTGTTCATGGTGATTCTGGTGGTGTAATGCAGAGGGTCACAAATAGCCACATAACGGTCAACTGATATGAGCACCATGTCACCTATTGAGGATACAACAATGATGATTGAAAGATAATTATAAAGAAAACACACAAAGTCACCAAGAAACCAGCAGGATGTTTTTTTGAGGATTTCTCCCGGCATCACCACGAGGCCCACTAGAAGGTCTGAGACAGCCAGAGAGAGGAGGAGGATGTTGGTGGGGGTGTGGAGCTGCCTGCAGGGAAAGAGGAAAGTATCATTAAACCAACAATGCTGACAGAACAACCCAAACCAGTATTCAAAATTAAAAATACAAAATCAATATTAGTTTCAATATTTTCCAATCCACCACATCAGTTAGAGTAGACAGTTAAAATGACTTGGTTGAGGTCACGGTGGACAGAAAGCAATGATTAATATCAGTAAGAGATAGGACATGAACAACAGTTTCTGGCATCAGAGTCAGACATTTGGAGCAACATTATTCAGAATTAGCTCAAAGACAATTCTTCTAAATATACAGCAGCTGTTCACATTTTAAAATCCTGTAAAGAGAAGCAAAGAAGTTAATACCTGCCTGAAGTGGGAGACTGAGATGATTATGAGCAGGTTGAGAGTCACAGTGGTCAGAGAGATGGAGTAGCACACAATGTAAATGAGCAGTGTTTGGGGCCAAGGAGACGAGGGCTTCCTGCAGGAGGTGTTTGGGAACTGTGGAAAGCAGAGCTTGGCTCCGTCCTCAACCTCCATCTGCAGAGGTCTGCAGACAGCTGCAGCTCTGGCAGCTTTCTGAACAAACCTGAGTCATGTAACTGATTTATCTCTCTCTCATTCTCTTCATCCCCTCCTCTTTCTCAGTCCCTGTTTGACTCTGATGCCCCTCCTCCCTGACTCTGCACATCCCACCATCATCTTCATCACTCTCTCTGTAACCCTGCCTTTCTCACTGTCTCTCTTCTGTCATTTTCTACCCTTGTTTCCTTTCCTTTGTCCTATTCTTGATAACTTAACCACAGATGCATTCTGGGATAGAAGAAAAAAGCACTCTTTGCATTTCTTTACCCAATCACAATTAACTCAGGAGACGCTAAGATCTGGATGTAGAGACGGTGGCTCTGCTAAATAGTCTCTGGAAGGAACTTGGTTTGGTGAAACATTTGCACCTTGGGAATGAAAAAACGCCACATACAGTGGTGTGAAAAAATGTTTGCTCCCTTCCTCATTTCCTGTTCCTTTGCATGTTTGTCACACTTAAGTGTTTCGGAACATCAAACCAATTTAAACAATAGTCAAGGACAACACAAGTAAACACAAAATGCAATTTGTAAATGAAGGTGTTTATTATTAAAGGTGAAAAGAAATCCAAACCTTCATGGCCCTGTGTGAAAAAGTGATTGCCCCCTAAACCTAATAACTGGTTGGGCCACCCTTAGCAGCAACAACTGCAACCAAGCGTTTGCGATAACGTGCAATGAGGCTTTTACAGCGTCCTGGAGGAATTTTGGCCCACTCATCTTTGCAGAATTGTCCTAATTCAGTTACATTAGAAGGTTTTCGAGCATGAACGGCCTTTTTAAGGTCATACCACAACATCTCAATAGGATTCAGGTCAGGACTTTGGCTAGGCCACTCCAAAGTCTTCATTTTGTTTTTCTTCAGCCATTCGGTGGTGGACTTGCTGGTGTGTTTAGGATCATTGTCCTGCTGCAGAACCCAAGTTCGTTTCAGCTTGAGTACACGAACAGATGGTTGGACATTCTCCTTCAGGATCTCTTGGTAGACAGCAGAATTCATAGTTCCTTTTATCACGGCAAGTCTTCCAGGTTCTGAAGCAGCAAAACAGCCCCAGACCATCACACTACCACCACCATATTTTACTGTTGGTATAATGTTCTTTTTATGAAATGCAGTGTTCCTTCTACGCCAGATATACTTGGACACACACCTTCCAAAGAGTTCCACTTTTGCCTCATCGGTCCACAGAATGTTGTCCCAAAATTCTTGGGAATCATCAAGATGTGTTGTGGAGAAATTGAGACGAGCTTTGATGTTCTTTTTGCTCAGCAGTGGCTTTCTCCTTGGAACTCTGCCATGCAGGCCATTTTTGCCCAGTCTTTTCCTGATTGTGGAGGCATGAACGCTGACCTAAACTGAGGCAAGTGAGGCCTGCAGTTCTTTGGACGTTGTTGTGGGGTCTTTTTTGACCTCTTGGATGAGTCGTCGCTGCGCTCTTGGGGTAATTTTGGGCGGCCGGCCACTCCTGGGAAGGTTCACCACTGTTCCATGTCTTCGCCATTTGTGGATAATGGCTCTCACTGTGTTTTGCTGGATTGGAAATGGCTTTATAACCCTTTCCAGACTGATAGATCTCAATTACTTTCTTTCTCAATTGTTCCTGAATTTCTTTGGGTCTCGGCATGATGTGTAGCTTTTAAGGATCTTCTGGTGGACCTTACTGTGTCAAGCAGCTCCTATTTAGATTAGATTATACTTTATTTATCCCACGACGGGGAAATTCTGTCGTTACAAGTAGCAGCATAGCAGCAACAGCAAAAAACAAAAAAACAAAACAATAACACACAAACAAGTAAGCACGAAAGAAATACAAGGCAAGAAATACAAGGCAAGAAATAGACAATGAAAATATGGTAGACTGAGTAAGTAAAATGCCGTCAAACAAAAGGAATTTTAAAGTGCGGTTGCCATGATAAGAGAAACAATATTGCGGTGTAAGTGACGTTAAAAATTAAGTTGAATGTGTAATTAGAGCAAAGAAGCAAGAGTCGGTAGCATAATTTAAATTATATTAACCTGAAACCATAAATATTGAAAAGTAAGTACTTGTAATAAAATAATATAAATACCAATATTAAAGATAAACAGAAAGTGTGTGATGTAGATGGGAGAAAAACAGGAACAGAAACTACAACACTATCAGGTAGTGCAGGTGTTGTAGAGTCTGACAGCGGCCGGGATGAAGGACCTGCGGTACCTCTCCTTCTTACACCGTGGGTGTATCAGTCTGCTGCTGAAGGAGCTGCTCAGGGACCCCACAGTGTCATGTAGGGGGTGAGAGGTGTTGTCCATGATGGATGTCAGCTTGACTAACATCCTCCTCTCCCCTACTTTCTCTATGGGGTCCAGAGGACAGTCCAGGACAGAGCTCGCTCTCCTGATCAGTCTATTGAGTCTGCTCCTGTCCCGGTCCGAGCTGCCCCCCCTCCAGCAGACCACAGCATAGAGGATGGCAGAGGCCACCACAGAGTCATAGAAGGTCCTGAGTAGAGTCCTACACACTCCAAAGGACCTGAGTCTCCTCAGCAGATGGAGGCGACTCTGGCCCTTCTTGTAGAGTGCTTGGGTGTTATCAGTCCAGTTCAGTTTATTGTTTAGGTGAACACCCAGGAATTTGTAGCTCTCCACTACATCAATGTCCAATCCCTGGATGCTCACCGGTGAGAAAGGGGATGTTTTCCTCCTGAAGTCGACTATCATCTCCTTTGTCTTGCTGGTGTTAAGCTGAAGCTGGTTGAGCTCACACCAGCTGACATTTAAGTGATGCCTTGATTGTGAACAGGTGTGGCAATAATCAGGCCTGGGTGTGGCTAGAGAAATTGAACTCAGGTGTGGACAACCACAGTTATACTATGTTTTAACAAGGGGGGCAATCACTTTTTCACACAGGGCAATGATGGTTTGGATTTTTTTTCACCTTTAATAATAAACACCTTCATTTAAAAATTGCATTTTGTGTTTACTTGTGTTGTCCTTGACTATTGTTTAAATTGGTTTGATGTTCCGAAACACTTAAGTGTGACAAACATGCAAAGGAACAGGAAATGAGGAAGGGGGCAAACACTTTTTCACACCACTGTACAATAATCAATCAAGTTAAATGACACAATACAGTAACGTGAGCTATTTAAATAAGCTGGACACATGGTTAAACATCATTTGGTTTTCCCAGAGTACAGCCATGTTTACTTTTTCCATAGCAATCCCACTGATAGGTCCAGAAAACTCGGCTGGATGACTTGAATCAGCCAGTTAAAGACCAACAATGTTTCCTCTCTAGCATTTAGCTGAGCAAAGCAGCAGTAAAACCATCCACAACGGTGGCTAAACTGTGTTGTTCTCCCCAGCTGACCAAATATGGTGACTTCTGTCTTCAAAATACCAAGGTAGTGTTGGCCAAAAGGCAAACTGCTAGCTTCAAAACAGCAGTCAAACCTAAGGGATGAATTCACTGATGCTCCGTTCACTATATCAGCCAATCAGCGTCTGGTGCAGAGCTACTGGCAGCTAAGGGCATGGTATAGCTGTGTGTGCAGGGCCAGGTATCTTGCTTTCTCCAGGTGCTCAATCGTGTCATCAATATGTGGCGTTGGATAGCAATCAAACTTTGACAAAGAGTTCAAGTATCGGAAATCAATGCAAAACCGTATTGTGGCATCCCTTTTTGGAACCAACACCACTGGATTACACCACTCACTTTTGGAGCGCTCAAGGGTCCCCAGAGATAGCATCAGGTCCACTTCTTTTTTAAAGGACACCAGGAGGCGCTCTGGGATCCTGTAACTCATTCGTTTAACTGGAGCCTCCTCCTTTAACACAATATCATGCTCCACCTTATTTGTGCAACCTGGGTACTCTTGAAATATTTGACAATTACATAAAGCTTTCACCTGATTTTATCCATCAGTTGGCAGATGGTCCAGGTCAGGTTCCGCTGGGGCTGCTGAGGGCAGATACTGGTCATCTACCACCTCCTCCTCCTCTACAGCTCTGATCTGTAATACCTCTGTCTTCCTCATCCTTTAACTCCTTTAGAAGGTTCACATGCAGCACCCTGCTGGAACGTGGTTGGCTTGCAGTAGAAACTTGGTAGGAGGTCTGTCCAAGTTGCTTCTCCACCTTAAAGGGTCCCTGCCATTTTGCCAGCATTTTGCTGTCACTGGTAGGCAGTATGACTAGGACCTTCTGACCTGGAACAAAGGTTCATGGCCGTGCCGACTTATGATCCCATTCTTTCTGGTACTGCTGGGCCTCAACCATGTGCTGCTGGGCAAGTTCTACCATCTTCTGTAGCCTGTCTCTTATCTGAACAATTTAGGAGATTATGTTAACACCCCCCTCCTTCTGCTGGTCCCCTTCCCAGGCCTCCCTAAGCAAGGTCAGTGGTCCCCTTACCTCATGACTATACAACAGTTAAAATGCAGAAAACCCAGTAGAGGCCTGGGGTACTTCCCAGTATGCAAAAAGGAGGTAGGGTAGCTATTGATCCCAATCAGAACCAGTGTCATTGACGAACTCATGGAGAATTTGCTTGTGCGTCTGATTGAACCCTTCTGTCAGTCCGTCTGTCTGTGGGTGGTATGGGGTTGTTTGCACACTCTTGATGCTAAGTAGTTTGTAAACCTGTTTCGGAAGCATGGACATAAAACCCTTTGCCTTGGTCAGTTAAAATCTCACTAGCAAAACCAACTCTAGAGAAAAACTGGGCCAAGGAGAATGCCACAATCTTTGCTTTGACAGATTTCAGGGAAACACTACTGGGTATCTAGTAGAGTAATCTGTGAACACCAACATCTAGCGGTTTACATTTTTACTTTTTTCAACTAGACTAACAATATCCATACCAAGACGCTCAAACAGAGTGCTAACAATGGGGAAGGTTTGAAGTGGAGCTCTACACGGTTCTGTACTTGAAGTCTTCTGGTAATGAGGGCAAGTCCTACAAAATTGAGCAACATCTGCCTGCAAACCAGGCCAGTAAAATTACCATCTAACACGAGCCAGGGTCTTGTGCTTCCCTAGGTGGCCAGCCCAGGGAACAGAGTGACCCAAGAGAAGTACAGTGTCTCGGGCCACCTTGGGAACCACTAGCTGCTTAGCTGGTCCATGTTGATGATAGAGAATACTATTCTGCAGGAAATACTCCTCCCTGGCACTGTACTCAAACTTACTCCCCACCTCTCTCTCTTTAGCACTGCCCAGTAATTTCAGTAGGCTGGAGTCCTCGTATTGCACCTGAACAATGTCTGAAGGTATCTTAAAACCTAGTGGCAAGTCTGGAGTTACTGCAACTGGAGATTTTATGACAGTGTGCTGGAAACTCTCCTGCCTCTTTTGCCTGTGTGACTTCCACGGCTTCTCTGGTTGCGTGTCCAGATCTGGGCTCTGGTTATGGCAAAATTGCAACTTTGAGGTTGGTTCAACAAATCAAATATGACTGGCAGGTCACACTACCCAGCACTACTGGGAAAGGAAGGTTGTCAGCAACTCTAATGTTCAATAGGTAGGGTTGTCCTTCAATGTTAACATCAGCAGTGGGGTAAGGTTTATTATCACCATGTACACAGCAGATGGGAATGGTTTCAAGGGTCCACACAACATTATTTGGAACAAACTGCCTTTGCACCAAGGTCTGATCACTTCCAGAGTCAATTAGGGCCTTCAGAGCTTTACCATTAACTTTGACAGTTATCATCTTCATGGATTGATTGCTATAACATTCATGGTCATTTTTCCATGGCACAACACACATTCGAGTGAGCTTAGCAGGGTTCCTTGGGCACATTGGCTTTGTGTGACCCTTTTGGCCACCCAGTTAGCAAATAGGTACTTTACTAGACCTTTGTGTATTTGTTGGCTGGTTCTCCCTCAGGGGAGCCTTGCCCACAACTGGTGTTGCCCTCTGATGGTATTGAGAGGATGTGGGCCTGCGGATGTCTTTTGTAGCCTTCCAGGTGGAGTAGCTCCTCGGGTGTCCTTTCCTCCTTGCAGCCACAAACACATCAGCCAGTGACACAGCCTCTGCGGCCGTTCGTGTTCCCTGATCCATACCTGCAGCTCTGGAGATAGCATTCGCAAGTTCAGCTCCAACATTATAATTTCACCATCAGCTTTAACAGTTTTACCTTTCGGTTGGATCCACTTCCCACAAAGTTCCTTCAGTCTAATATACAGCTCCTTTGGACTTTCACCAGGATCAATATCTGTTAATTGGAATTTCTGACTGTAGGTCTCTGGGTTAATGTTATATTTCTTTAGAAGGGCATCTTTAACACAGTCAAACTTAAGTAGGCGCTGTGGAAGACGGCTGCCTCTCCAGTAGCTCTCCGGTTTTCTAGCTCTTTTTACTTACTCGAGTGCAGTCTCTCTCCCACTCTCCAATATTTTTGTCTACTTTGTTGTGTGGAGACTTTCTTTCTCTCTCCCACCTGCCTGCTGTTTTCCTGGGAAACTTTCGAAATGGAATTGATCATGCGGTCACTCAGCGCTATTGGCAAGTTTTTCTCATCCAAGTGCGCTTCCCCGGGTGGAACATACGCTGCGAGCTACGCTCGCAATTCTTGGGAGAATTGGCGAGCGGTCTACTTGGATGTTCTAAACGTGGGAGCTGTAGAAGATTTGTGGATAATTGGAATTCTGCTGGGAGGTTTTCTAGTCATGGGACTTGGAATCTTCCTGAATCATCGTGAAATTGGTAGGGCAGCAGCCATTAAATTTGCCTCAATGCTGTCTGGGGAATTAAAAAAGGGTTTGAATGTATTGGACGAGGAGCTGAAGGTTTTACATCAGAGGGCTGATCAGACCGGTGAACTGTCTCGTAACATCTCAGACCGGGCTGTGGAAGCGCAGAGATGGATGGATGCCATCGGGGCTCAGTCGGTGGATCTGCTTCGTGTAATCACCAGACTGACAATGAAGATAGGGGAACTGTCAAAATCAATACATGAATTGGATGCACGGATGACGCTGAGGATGAGTGAATTTGATGAACACAAATTTGGACAAACGCCACCGAATTGACCTAAATTGGATTTAAACTGACTGTCCTTTTTTTGCCCCGCACCAACCCCAACCCCCCCCACACACACCCCCCCCCCCACACACCCCTTCACCCGAGCGGGGAAACAACCTGCAGCTGGCCTCTTTGTTGTATCCTTTTTTTTCTCCTGCATATGCTGTATCGGATGCTGGTAACTTTAATTTCCTTGCGGGAGTCATCCCAAAGGGATTAATAAAGCTAAGTCTAAGTCTAAGTCTAAATCCATAATCATGATAATCATCTAAGTCCTTATTCGCATAGTCCCCTCTCGCCTTACCAGTAAGCAAGGGAATAAGGCGCAAAACCTAGTCAGACCTAGGCCACCGACATGCTGCTGCAATCCTCTCAAAAGTTATAAGGAAGTTTTCAATATCATCATGCTCTGTTAATTTCTCTAATCTGGGTTCTGAGGGGAATTGAAACTGACCTGATGAGGCAGGAGATGGGACATACTCGTGCCAGTTCTGTTTGGACCTGGGGCACAGGTTCATCTGAGTCCAGAGCTGTTGATGTGTTCTCCGGAATTGGGGAAGTGCGAGCTTGCACCTCAAGCTGCAGCAGTTGGAACTGATGTTGTAGTGCCCTAAACCACTGCTCCTGTCGTGCAGACTCCTTCCTCAGTTGAGCGTCACGGGCCTCTTCATGGCCCATGTCGGCACGAAGAATGCTAGCCAGGTCCAGCATCGTTGGATCTCTGCTTTATTTAGCCTCAGTGCCTGTGACTCCTCCTGAAGCTCCAGTGTCAGTGCCAGCTGCTTGCTCCTCTTGTACAGTCTGTTGTCCCTGAGACTCTCCATGATTTCCTCTTCCACTCCATCCTCCATGCCGCATTACTCTAAAAATTAATAGAAGTTGGAAAAAAAATAAAAAGATCACGGGGGGTGGACAAGCACATTGAAAAGCCAAACCACAATAACAACCTATGTTAAATAAATGCTACCGAGTATAAACTAAGGATAAATCAAATAATCATAACTAACTATAACTATAACTAGCAAAGAAAAGAACACAACTCAAAAATTAAATACTCAAACATGGTACAGTCCACTTATCCATTCCCCATTTAAACAGCTTAGAATCAATTGGAGGTCCTTACGTCTGTCAGCCAACAACCCCCAGTAGCAATTTCCCAGGAACTGGCAACTCAAAAAGAAAAGGTATGAATTTCACAGAATGTCACTTAAAGATAAAGAACCTGAAATTAGTTAAATTGACAAAGTTAACTAAATGTGTGCACCTAAATAGAAAACTAAGTCAAATAACTAATACAACTGTTTGTAGAACTAAAGTGTGTGTCCAGTTATTTATTTTGTGTAATGTGCTCAAAACCAAAGAGAGTTACCACCGTGACTTGTTGTTGCCATGTGTGGCTGCTAGTGCGGCCATCACACGGTCTGTCCGCCAGCGTGTGGCGTCCACCAGAGAACAAGCATGGTGTCCCGGCAGCCGCTTTTCTCTGTTGTTCTTTTCCTAACCACAACCATCCCATTGCTGTAGACCGTCTCGCATGCGGCGGTCCGTCTGACGATGTGTGTGCATTTTTTTACCCATTGTTGTGTCCCACAGAGACCGTCAATCGTGTTCCGGCGGTAGTTGTTCATTATGTGGTGATCACCACGAAATACAGTAACTTTCTGCCTTCTCTGCTGCTTGTATTAATTTGCAGTATTTAAAAAGAAAACGTATCAAAATGTCCCCAATGAAAGGGAAAATTACATTACCCTGGAGATCCAAGATCCATGGTACAGTTTTGAGTGACCAAGTTGAATTGGATTGAACTCTGGTGGAAGCGAATGTCAAATTGCACCTGGAATCGAGTAAGCTTCCCTTCGTGTGAGTTCAGTTCCATTTGTATTCTTGTGTGATCAATCTGATGCAAAGCTTTCTCATGACACAATCATATTTAACTTAAATATGGTGACGGCCCACTGCCGACCAGCCAGGTGAAAGTTGCCAGTATTTTTCAAAAGGCACGCCTGCGCAGCGTTAGGAAGCCGCCGCGAGCCACACAAGCAATCACGGCCATTCAAGTCGATGTTTGATGTTCTACCAGCTGCGTCACAGGGCGTCCCCGTGAATCGGCTCTCCGCTCCAATAAAGATACGCCCCAAGTCTTTCTTCATGCAAGCCACAGGCCGGTTGCACAGCCACGAAGGAGAGAAACAGCGCAAGTATCTAGTCAGTTTACCTAAATATCCCCAATATCATTTAAGTCTCCTCCACAACGCCACAGACAATGAGAGCTCATCATGGAGAGAGGTTCATCTCAGCCTTTATTCACCAGGACAGCAAGGGGAGAGAGGTGGGGAAGACATGCAGGATACTTGCTACAGGTCGAGTTAAACCCCGGACTTCTGTATTGAGGAATAAACCTCTTTTCATAGTTATTCATTTTCAAACACAGAATCCCCAGTTTCTCGGGAAAAGTCCTGTGTTTGATCCAGTTGTTAGTTTGACCCATCCAACACCACAACCTGCCATCTTTTTCAGAATTGGGCGCTCTTATACTTCCAGAACTTACTTTCTGAACCTTCGGCAGCTCTACAACCCTAACTCTCTTTACCTGCTAAATCCTCTACTATATTAACCAGCTAGTCTCTAACTTCATCTATTTGCTGCTGAGTTCTTAGAGACTACTAAAAAAGGGCGCTGATGATACTGTAAGAGTGAACAAAACATGAAAGTTTTGGGCCTTAAAACCCCGAAAAATAGTGTGTCAAAAACCCTGCTCTAGGTATTAGAGGATCTGTAGAGTGGGGAAATAATTCTCTGTGGATTTGGTACTGGGAGCGACCCCTCTCACATTACATATGCTAATTGAATCCCTTTTTGTCATTAAAGATCTAGACAATTTCGATAAAATACATGATTGTACTCATGTTAGACACAATATCAACTGAAAAAACAGTCCTGTTCAGTAATGATTGCATCACTTGTTGATGGGTTCATGCTCACTCTTGTTTGTCTTCACACCTCTAATTGCAGACAACTCATTGGTCGAGATGACATCACCTGACTAACCCATACAGGTGTGAAAGAACTTCCTGTCCAGAGGGGTTCAGCACACCGCCTTTAGGAGCCACTAATGGGCTGTAAGACATTGTTAACAGAGAGGCAGATCTCCCGGGACCTGACTGTTTGTGTCTGATGATGCCCACTATACACAACAAAGTAAAGGTCATTTAGCCCACCAATCCCTGATCTATAGGGAAATGAGTTTAGATCTTCAGTTTTAGCTCTGCTCATTAAGACACCATGCTGTAGCATTCACATGAACTTTGGCTCTTTAAACTTGCTGAAGACTACATTGTGCAATGCAGTTTTTCTTTTTAGTACCATATGGTTGTCAGCAGGGCCTGAAGTTAACTTTGTTGGCCACTAGCCACACAGGCTTTTTATCAGCCAACGTTTTTCCTTAAAGGATTTATGAGTATGCAGTCATAAACCAGCCATGAACCTCGCCATTGTCCCCAACTGTCCCGTTTGGTGTGGAAAACGTCTTCTTTTACTTTTCTTTGACTGAGCCTCATCTTTGTGTCGGTTGATTGTTTTATCCGGCCTCTTCACCCCAATGATGTGCCCCCACCTTTTTTATTATTATTTTCACAAAGCACTGTAAGATCACATTAGGCCATTTTATTAACTTCATAAACAAGCAACACAGGTGTCACTAAAATAACTGATATGTTCCCATTCTTGAACTTATTACTTGTCCTGAAGAATACTTACTACAAAGGACTCAGCAGCATGTGTGTCTGTGGCCTAAATGAAAATGAATGATGGCTCCTCATATGATGCAGCCAGGCGTGTACCAGGCAACTAATGGCAATGCCCGGCCAATGAGAACTGAGTGACTCTGTTGTTTGTTGACACTTAGTGTTGTTCTTTTCACATTTGAACCAAGTCTGTCATTTCCTAGAATTGGGAACATTTCACGAGCAGAAGGAAAAATTGATTCAATCAAATTTCAGAAAATTTTGGACGCTAACTTGACTTAACTTTTCTTGGCTTATTTATGCACATTAATACAAATTTTTCCCTCGGGTGCCCAAACTTTAGAGTCCCCCTGTAGTTTGAACCGGCCGTTCCATCTCAGTGTCTCGACGGCTGCCTCAGTAGTTTTTATTCTGTTCCATCAGCCCCTCACTTCCCCCGGGCCTGTGCACATATATGAAACTTTCTAGACATGACACCAGATACACCCAGATTCCCTGGATTCATGTTAAGGCTTTCATTTTTGAAAGAACTTTCAAAAAAACTTTTTTGTTCCCAGTCCATAATTCAGAAATCTCGTAAGCTGGCAAGCCTGAAAACCAACATTGAATGCCCATGACATCCCTCGGACGGCACTGCATTAAAAACCAGCATCATTACGTAAAGGACATTATTTACACGTGGCTCAGGAACACTTTGGAAATCCATTGTCAGTTAACAGAGTCCATCGCTACATCTACAAGTGCAAGGTAAAACTCCACCATGCAAAGTGATAGACATATATCAACAACACTCAGTAACGCCACTGGCTTCTCTGGGCCCAAGCTCATCTTAGATGGACTGACGCAAAGTGGAAAGTGTGCTGTGGTCTGACGAGTCCACATTTTAAATTGTTTCTGGAAATCATAGACTTCATGTCCTACGGGCCAAAGAGATAAAGGAGCATCCATATTGTTATCAGCGCAAAGTTCAAAAGCCAGCATCTGTGATTGTACTGGGTGTGTTATTGCCCATGGCATGGGTAACTTGCACATCTGTGAAGGCACCATTAATGCTGAAAGGTGCATGAAGTTTTGGAGTAACTTTGGAGAAAATGTGTTGCCATCCAAGCAACATCTTTTTCATGAACGTTGCTGCTTAGTTCAGCAAAACAATGCCAAGCCACATTCTGCACATGTTACAACATGACCTTACTTCCTGCTTGTCTCCCATCAAAATAGCTTTGGCCACTATTCCGTACATTCTGGTACGCTCCGGCTGCACTACAACCCTAATCCTATTTACCTGCTAAATCATCCATGTTCACCAGCTCGTCTCTAACTGTGTCTTTGTGCTAAGCAGCACCACACTTTGGTACAGCGGGTATTTAGAGAGTTCTAAAGAAAGTTAGCTCATGAAAACTGTGAGAATGAAGAAAATAGTAACGTGTTGGGCCTTAAAAACACAAAAATCAGTGAGTTAAAAACCCTTTGTGAAGCTGAGAGGATCTGCAGAGTCGGGAGATAATTCTCTGGGGATTTGGGACTGACAGCAACCTATCTGACATCACACATGGTAATTGGATCCCTTTTATTATTAAAGATCTAAAACATTCTGATTGATTAAATTATTGTACTTATGGCAGACACAATATCCACTAAAAACATCACTGTTCAGTAATGATTGCATCAGATGTTGATTTTTTCATGCTGTCTTCACACCTTTGATTGCAGTGATACCTCATTGGTCGAGATGTCATCATCTAACTAACCTGTACAGGTGTGAACAAACTTCCTGTCCAGAGGGGATCAGTACACCGCCTTTAGGAGCCACTAATGGGCTGCAAAACTTCGTTCATAGAGAGGCAGAAATCTCACGGGACCTTGTGTGTATGACAAGGCTCACTAAACAGGCAAATTAAGTAAATGGTCATTTAATTTCATATTTATTTTAAAATAATACGAAAAAACACACTTGTCATGTCAAATAAACACTTGTATGACAATATATCGATAGGTCCAGAGCTAGTAGCAAAACTCTCATATTTTTGCCGACTGCTTCTTCTACTTCTGCACTCCACCCACCCCCCCTATTTTTGCCGGGAGACTGCTGTTTTTTATTGCCCTCTGCTGGTTTCCTCCTGTGGTGAAACCTCTCCTGTATTTCTCCCAATTTATGATACATTTTCACAATTCTTTCCTTTTCATATCAACCTATTTTTGGCACAACACAGCTCTGAGACTCTAAAGGTATACAGTTTCCATCCAGCCCGAGTTCTTTCCTTGCAACTGTCACGCTGCCTGCTCTAGAATTATTGAGTCCTTTTAAATTAGAGTAGTCTAGAACTACACTGTCAAGATAACTTGTTATGACTTTATACTATATGTAAATTTAATTTAATTAACTAGGAACACCAGGGACAGCTACCAGAAGACTTACAACTTTAATGACAGGTTGCTCACGTCAGATCTACGTCTTCAAGCTTAGTTGGAAGCTGTGCAGTGACGCTCGGCACTCACCGAAAAAGGGCTTCCGACACACTTAGACATCATACCCGTCGTTCATAAGCATTCTTCTTCCAACTGGTCTGTCCTTACGCTCATTCCTCCCTCCCCCATCCCCACCCCCTCCCTTCCCCAACACCCAAATGTTGTTGCTCACGTGATGACAACTTCTCTCTGGCCTCGGCGGCTCCAGTCACTCGGCCCGCTTCGTCAACCTCCATCGCTACCCCCAGCGGCAACAACCACCGGGCCATCAGCACTTCTGGGTCTTCTGCAAGCATTGGCCACGGCCAGTGGCATCACGCCTGACGTCACGATGCCTCAACAGCCACAGCACGCATCACCAGCTCCAACTGGCGGGGGTCAGGTCATGTTTCCCCATGTGCCTGCTCCCTCGGTCTGTCATGTCTCAGGCGATCTCTGCCTTTTCATCCCCATGTTTGCAGGCTTCACAAAACCCTGTGCGCATACATCCCTTCATCCCTTCTTCTACCCTTCCTTCGGCCTAGCCTCAGCTGCTCCAGTCACTCAGCCCGCTTCGTCAACCTCCATCGCTACCCCCAGCAGCAACGACCACCTGGCCTCCAGCACTTCCGGGTCCCCCGCCAGCGTCGGCCACAGCCGGTGGCATCACGTCTGTTGTCACAGAGCCTCGCCAGCCACCGCACGCATCACCAGCTCCAACTGGCGGGGGTCTGGTTGTGTTTCCCCATGTGCCTGCTCCCTCTGTCTGTCATGTCTCAGGCGATCTCTGCATTTTCATCCTCGTGTTTGCAGGCTTCACAAGACCCTATGCAGATACAACCTTCATCCCTTCCTCTACCTTTACTTCAGCTGTTCCTGGCCAATCGGCTTCTGCTCCCTCCCTTTCCAAGCCGGCCGCACTGCAATTCCAGTACCACTTCCAGCAGCTCAAAGGGACCTACCTAATATGGTGATTGAAGGTCCTCAGCCTTCCTCTTCTTTTCAGCTGGTCTTTCCTTACCCCCTTCCCCCCTCCACCATCATCCATGCTCATTCCATCCAACACTTTTTCAGCTTTTGAGGTGTTCCGAATTTGCACCAACTTAATCCATCTATAATCCTTCTTGTCATCCCCAGTTTATCAGACATCACCATCCACACCTCAAACTCTCTCATATTCACATTTAGAAGTTTCCTTCCCAATTAATGCCTTGCACCTCAGCTCCTACATCAACCCCTACGAGCCACTAATCAAATACATCGGCTCCAGGTACGCCGCCAAGGCATCTCCACAACACCCACTTTTCAGCATTCCGAAATGGCCACTCAATTCTGGTTTCCAAAACATCTGAACAGAATTCTCTGCATTTCAGCCATATCACCCAAACATTATTCCCGCCACTCTTTTTGCAGTGGTGCAGCATCCACAGCCGGCACATCAGGCATCTCCGACCTCCGATCAGTTCCCAGGCCGCTGGTCATCCCAGGCATACCAATCTTACATCCCAACATTCCCAACAATCTCAACAATCTCAGTCAAGCCCACGCACAAGTCAGTTCCACACAATCTGACGCTTTTGGGAGTCTGTAAACTATTCCGGCGAAAAGTGCGTCTGAGAGGGAACCCCAACTCTGAGTCTCCCCCACCCGGTCATCACACATCCTCCCAGACCAGCCATCAGACGACATCCACATCAATTTATCTATCTGCACATTCATATTGTTCATCTGCACATTCTTAATGTTTATTAAATATTTAACTAACACATGTGTGATGTGTGTGAACCTGCGACTTGGTGAGACGTTTTTTCAAAGTGTCTGTAAACACATGTCCATTGTAATGTTGTACTACAACATAATAGTAAAGTTCTTGCACGGGCCCCTATCAGATGACTCCTCGAGCACTGATGCCTCGTGATGTGATCCTCTGTTCTGATGTCATTTACAGCAGGGTAATGTTAAGCATCCTCAGCAGCAATCACGCTGCAGTTGGATCATCTTCCTTCTGCCGCTTTTCTTCGTCCTGGTTGAAGGGGTCTGTGAAGACCCCAAGAACTCTTCAATCTGAACATTCAGAACATTTAACAACAAAACAACAACATCAAAAAGAACACTGAGGAACTCTTATTTTCGTATTTCAAATTTCAATATGTTTATCTTCAATATTTTTTTACGTCATACTTGTTGTCCTTATTGCACCGTGGGTTGGAGTGACACATAGTATATCTCTGGCCTTGGAGGTCTGGGCTTGGGTATACTGATGCAACATAACACAAAAATGCGTAATCAGTGTGTGACACACCGTCCCTCCCTTTGGACCCTGTGTGTCCAGGTTGCTGCTCTCAGTGTGACAGCAAAACAGGATAAAGGTTCAGCTGCTGCCTCAGTCTGCTGCAGTCAGGGGAGGGTGCTGTGTGTTATTCTAAATGTTCACATACACTGATGCAGAGACTGTTTTCTGAATGTCTTTTACCTGCTGGACAGACCACAGGACACATATGAACACTCTATACAGTATATTGTTTCAGCTGATCATATCAGCTGTTATAAGACACAAAAGTGGAGAACTTCACTACGCTAAAAGCTTTTCCCAAAGGTTGAATGTAATTGCAAATATATCACTTGTGGAAAAGAACCTTTTGAACGTCTGTCATGTGTGAGCCTTGTTAACCTGGAGACATCTCTTTTTCAGTCATTCAACTCTAATATTGTTCAATGAAACATGTGAGGTTGCTTGTGCATTTAGTTCATGTGACACTGACCTTTTTCTCCCATGTCCATGTTTTGTCTTTCTGAACTATCACAATTGTTAGAAATGCGCACTTTATGCAACTTACATAAATGCAGATAGTGTTAAATCTAGTGTTGAAATAGGACTCTTGTTGTTAAAATTGTAATCTCATTTACTGTATCTCCATCTGTTCTCACTTCTCTTCTTCCAGCTCTGCTGTTGTGCAGACATGATGAGCAACAACAGCCTGAATCCTTTGTATTTTCGGTTCACTCTGTTTGCAGACTTTGGGCCCCTCAGGTATCTGTTCTTCAGTCTGTGTCTGTTGCTCTACATGACTATTGTCTCTGCTAACGTTGCCATTATTCTGACAGTCTGTCTGGAGAAGTCTCTGCATCAGCCCATGTATATTTTATCAGCTGTCTGTCTTTTAACTCTCTGTACGGCTCAGCCGGCTTCTTCCCCAGGTTTCTGATGGACATTCTGTCTGACACTCATTTAATCTCACGTCCATTATGTTTCATTCAGATATATGTTATTAACAACTATTTATCATGTGAGATGACTTTCCTCAGCATCATGGCCTATGATAGATTTGTTGCTATTTGCCAGCCTTTACACTATCACAGTAAAATGACATTAAGATGGTAACACAGCTTGTGATTTTTTCCGTGCTCTACCCTGTATGTGTTGTGGGTTTCATGCTCTATCTTACTGTCCAATTACCGCTGTGTGGCAATAACCTGAATAGGCTGTTCTGTTCCAACTGCCTGTGGTTCAGCTCTCCTGTGTAGACACAACTCTGAACAACATAGCAGGTCAGTTTCTTTTAGTCACAACCATCCTAACCCCCCTGTTCTTTGTCCTGTACACCTATCTCCGTATTCTGCTTGTCTGCAGGAGAAGCTCGTCTGATTTCAGAGGAAAGGCGTTCCAGACCTGCCTGCCTCACATCATCACATTCACCACCTATTCTCTCTCTGTCTTCTGTGAGCTGTCATTGAGTCGATTTGAGGCTGATAAAAAGAATCCTATCATCACAGTTGTTTTATCTTTACAGTATTTGATGGTCCCCCCCATTAATAACCCTCTAGTTTACGGCCTGAGTCTGCCTCAAATCAAAGGAGTGATTGTTAGATTTTTTAAGAAGATTCCTGCTAAAAAAATCTAAAACTTAATATGCACATATAGAACCATATATTGCAAAGCTACAAAATATGCTTCTAATACGGCTCTAATACGGGAAATGTATTTGTCCAGTTATCTGGTTCATTAATTTATTTATCGAACAAACAACAGTGTTGCAAGACAACAGTGAAAACAAAGAATTAAAAACCACTGAATAAAAAGACAATTAGTATTTAACAATTACAATAAAAAACTGATTATATATATATATAAATATAAGGATTAGTTTGAGAAGGAGCAGGTGGAAGCAATTTGAAATGACCCCTATGTCACAAATCATCTTATAGCAAAGTAAAAAGATATGCGAAATACTTATACAACAATACTTTGCATTACATTTCCATTCCTATGTTTCGATTTTTTTTAAAGTATTGGTCCAGTAATGATTTTTATAATCCTTTTTTAACTAAATGGTATTATGGCTCTTTTTGATGTCATTGTTCAGTCCATCCCATAATCTCACCCCACAAACTGAAACACACGTGCTTTTAACAGTAGTTCATAATGTCCTCTTAGATGATGTCCCCGGCTCTTTCCTTCAACATTGGGCGTATGTTACATGATCAATTATTTTCTTTACTTTAAACATAAATTGTGCAGTTTTGAATGTAACAATGTCCGTAAATATCAACAAATGTGAATTAAAAACAGATGATTAGCTCATGTAAGTGATTTATTATCCTGATTGCTCTTTTTGCAAGTGTAAATATTTTGTAAGTTACTTTTCTAGGTACAGTATTTCCCCAAACTCCCACACAATATAACAAATATGGTAAAAAGTGTGCAGTACAGAGTATGTAATGAATTTGGGTCAATATGTAGTTGTAGTTGGTTCAATATACTAATACTCCTGGCCATCTTCATGCACAGATATTTAATAAGGGCTTCCAAAACAGTTTGGATTCAAGTTCAACCCCCAGAAATGTAACTTCTAGACTCTTTTGATTGTTTATTATCAATTACTAATTTAACATCTGTATTTGTAGTATGATTTCCAAATATAATGCATTTAGTTTGTTTAAAGTTAAGTATAAGTTTAAGTTTAAAATAACTTATTGAAATCAAAACAGAGTTTTAATTTATTCACTTTGTAAGTTATCCTCACAACATAAGGCTCTTACATCCATTTTAAGGGGGGCTTTTTAAACTCACATTGTGGTGTGGATTAGTCTCAACTGTTCATAAAAAAGAATCTGATGATTAGCAGGTAATAGGGTTAGGGGTTGTAGTGCAGATGGAGCGTAATATACCAGAATATACAGAATAATTTTAAAGTTCTTTCAAAAATTAAAGCCTTAACATGATCCAGGATATCTGGGGGTATCGGGTGGATGTCTAGAAAGTTCTATAGCTTGCACAGGCCCGGGGGAAGTGAGGGGCTGATGGAACAATAAAAACTACTGAGGCAGCCGTCGAGACACTGAGATGGCCGGCAGGTTCAAACTAAACGGCCGTCTCATCAACCATTCGTACATATAGGCTACAAAAAGTAAAGCACGATAATTCATATGTGCAGGTGAAACTCAAACAATTAGCATATGATGCAAAAGTTCATTCATTCAGTAATTCAACTTAAGGTGAAACTAATATTATATATAAACTCATTACATGCAAAGTGAGATATTTCAAGCCTTATTTGACATCATTTTGATGATTATGGCGTTCATTTATGAAAACCCCAAATTCAAAATCTCAGAAAATTAGCATATACATGAAATCAATAAAAAATGGATTTAAATACAGAAATGTCAGCCCTCTGAAAAGTATAATCATGCATATGTACTCAGTACTTGGTTTGGGGCCCCTTTTGCTAGAATATGCCTCAATGCGGCGTGGCATGGATGCTATCAGCCTGTGGCCTGCTGAGGTGTTTATGGAGACCGGGATGCTACAATAGCGGCCTTCACCTCTTCTGCATTGTTCGGTCTCATGTCTTTCATCTTTCTCTGGCAATGCCCCATAGATCTCTATGGGGTTCAGGTCAGGAGAGTTTGCAGGCCAATCAAGCACAGTAATGCCATGGTCATTGAACCAGGTTTTGGTACTTTTGGCCGTGTGGCAGGTGCAAGTCCTGCTGAAAAATGAGTCAGCATCTCCATAAAGCTTGTCTGCTGAAGGAAGCATAAAGAAATTATTTGGCTCTTTACAGATGTACATTTGCTTTGAAGTTTGTCCTGGGGGGTAAAGTGGAAATGACAAACAAGGATTCAGTTACTAAAGAGCACTACGAGCCGTCAGGAGTCAAACCTAGATCTTCTGATCCGTAGTCATACGCGTTATCCATTGCGCCACTAGCCCACGTTGGTATTAGCAATCCTACGTTCTTACAACATTGTATGCAAACAGTGGTGGATCTTTGTTGGCAAGGGTATAGAAGGCAGTAACGTTTGTTACAGTCCAAATTTGGGGATCTTTGCGGGACTTTAAGGCTAAGCTGTCCAGTTTCTATCAATGTAAAGTAAAGCAGAAGATGTAGTAATTCAAAGAAACTACAGAAAAGTAGCTTCTCACAGGTGCCGTGACCCAGATTCCTACCGAGGTTGCTGCAGCCACCGCAACGCAGAGTACCAAGCACTTAAGATCACAACCATTTGGTATTAAAATCGCCGCGTTGTGTGATAGCATAGTCGGAAATCAATCCACAATTATGCTGCTATTTCTAGGTTCCCCTAATGGATGATAACAACTGACAATCCAGGGATAGTTTTCTCTCGTACTGCTGATTCTAAAAAAACAAAAAAGAAAGCTTCATGATAGCTGTGCTTGAGTTAAATGAAGGATTTTGAAGCGGTTTTAGCACATGTTGAAAACCTATTTACGCATCATTTGGCTTTTTACTATGTATTTAATTTACTGTGATAGACATGTACAGGAGTAAACTTGGAAATGAGGATCAAGTATTTAATAGCTAAAGAACAGAACAAACTATCCAGGAGTCAACCCTA
>NW_022604761.1:0-39795 GCF_008692095.1 Etheostoma spectabile
CCAAGTGCGCTTCCCCGGGTGGAACATACGCCTGCGAGCTACGCGTCGCAATTCTGGGAGAAGAATTGGCGAGCGGGTCTACTTGGATGGTCTAAAACGTGGGAGCTGTAGAAGATTTGTGGATAATTGGAATTCTGCTGGGAGGTTTCTAGTCATGGGGACTTGGAATCTTCCTGAATCATCGTGAAATTGGTAGGGCAGCAGCCATTAATTTGCCTCAATGCTGTCTGGGGAATTAAAAAAGGGTTTGAATGTATTGGACGAGGAGCTGAAGGTTTACATCAGAGGGCTGATCAGACCGGTGAACTGTCTCGTAACATCTCAGACCGGGCTGTGGAAGCGCAGAGATGGATGGATGCCATCGGGGCTCAGTCGGTGGATCTGCTTCGTGTAATCACCAGACTGACAATGAAGATAGGGGAACTGTCAAAATCAATACATGAATTGGATGCACGGATGACGCTGAGGATGAGTGAATTTGATGAACACAAATTTGGACAAACGCCACCGAATTGAACCTAAATGGATTTAAAAGACTGTCTTTTTTTGCCCCGCACCAACCCCAAAAACCCCCACACACCAACCCCCCCCCCACACACCCCTTCACCCGAGGGGGGGAAACAACCTGCAGCTGGCCTCTTTGTTGTATCTTTTTTTTTCTCCTGCATATGCTGTATCGGATGCTGGTAACTTTAATTTCCTTGCGGGAGTCATCCCAAAGGGATTAATAAAGCTAAGTCTAAGTCTAAGTCTAAATCCATAATCATGATAATCATCTAAGTCCTTATTCGCATAGTCCCCTCTCGCCTTACCAGTAAGCAAGGGATAAGGCGCAAACCTAGTCAGACCTAGGCCACCGACATGCTGCTGCAATCCTCTCAAAAGTTATAAGGAAGTTTTCAATATCATCATGCTCTGTTAATTTCTCTAATCTGGGTTCTGAGGGGAATTGAAACTGACCTGATGAGGCAGGAGATGGGACATACTCGTGCCAGTTCTGTTTGGACCTGGGGCACAGGTTCATCTGAGTCCAGAGCTGTTGATGTGTTCTCCGGAATTGGGGAAGTGCGAGCTTGCACCTCAAGCTGCAGCAGTTGGAACTGATGTTGTAGTGCCCTAAACCACTGCTCCTGTCGTGCAGACTCCTTCCTCAGTTGAGCGTCACGGGCCTCTTCATGGCCCATGTCGGCACGAAGAATGCTAGCCAGGTCCAGCATCGTTGGATCTCTGCTTTATTTAGCCTCAGTGCCTGTGACTCCTCCTGAAGCTCCAGTGTCAGTGCCAGCTGCTTGCTCCTCTTGTACAGTCTGTTGTCCCTGAGACTCTCCATGATTTCCTCTTCCACTCCATCCTCCATGCCGCATTACTCTAAAAATTAATAGAAGTTGGAAAAAAAATAAAAAGATCACGGGGGGTGGACAAGCACATTGAAAAGCCAAACCACAATAACAACCTATGTTAAATAAATGCTACCGAGTATAAACTAAGGATAAATCAAATAATCATAACTAACTATAACTATAACTAGCAAAGAAAAGAACACAACTCAAAAATTAAATACTCAAACATGGTACAGTCCACTTATCCATTCCCCATTTAAACAGCTTAGAATCAATTGGAGGTCCTTACGTCTGTCAGCCAACAACCCCCAGTAGCAATTTCCCAGGAACTGGCAACTCAAAAAGAAAAGGTATGAATTTCACAGAATGTCACTTAAAGATAAAGAACCTGAAATTAGTTAAATTGACAAAGTTAACTAAATGTGTGCACCTAAATAGAAAACTAAGTCAAATAACTAATACAACTGTTTGTAGAACTAAAGTGTGTGTCCAGTTATTTATTTTGTGTAATGTGCTCAAAACCAAAGAGAGTTACCACCGTGACTTGTTGTTGCCATGTGTGGCTGCTAGTGCGGCCATCACACGGTCTGTCCGCCAGCGTGTGGCGTCCACCAGAGAACAAGCATGGTGTCCCGGCAGCCGCTTTTCTCTGTTGTTCTTTTCCTAACCACAACCATCCCATTGCTGTAGACCGTCTCGCATGCGGCGGTCCGTCTGACGATGTGTGTGCATTTTTTTACCCATTGTTGTGTCCCACAGAGACCGTCAATCGTGTTCCGGCGGTAGTTGTTCATTATGTGGTGATCACCACGAAATACAGTAACTTTCTGCCTTCTCTGCTGCTTGTATTAATTGCAGTATTAAAAAAGAAAACGTATCAAAATGTCCCCAATGAAAGGGAAAATTACATTACCCTGGAGATCCAAGATCCATGGTACAGTTTTGAGTGACCAAGTTGAATTGGATTGAACTCTGGTGGAAGCGAATGTCAAATTGCACCTGGAATCGAGTAAGCTTCCCTTCGTGTGAGTTCAGTTCCATTTGTATTCTTGTGTGATCAATCTGATGCAAAGCTTTCTCATGACACAATCATATTTAACTTAATATGGTGACGGCCCACTGCCGACCAGCCAGGTGAAAGTTGCCAGTATTTTTCAAAAGGCACGCCTGCGCAGCGTTAGGAAGCCGCCGCGAGCCACACAAGCAATCACGGCCATTCAAGTCGATGTTTGATGTTCTACCAGCTGCGTCACAGGCGTCCCCGTGAATCGGCTCTCCGCTCCAATAAAGATACGCCCCAAGTCTTTCTTCATGCAAGCCACAGGCCGGTTGCACAGCCACGAAGGAGAGAAACAGCGCAAGTATCTAGTCAGTTTACCTAAATATCCCCAATATCATTTAAGTCTCCTCCACAACGCCACAGACAATGAGAGCTCATCATGGAGAGAGGTTCATCTCAGCCTTTATTCACCAGGACAGCAAGGGGAGAGAGGTGGGGAAGACATGCAGGATACTTGCTACAGGTCGAGTTAAACCCCGGACTTCTGTATTGAGGAATAAACCTCTTTTCATAGTTATTCATTTTCAAACACAGAATCCCAGTTTCTCGGGAAAAGTCCTGTGTTTGATCCAGTTGTTAGTTTGACCCATCCAACACCACAACCTGCCATCTTTTTCAGAATTGGGCGCTCTTATACTTCCAGAACTTACTTTCTGAACCTTCGGCAGCTCTACAACCCTAACTCTCTTTACCTGCTAAATCCTCTACTATATTAACCAGCTAGTCTCTAACTTCATCTATTTGCTGCTGAGTTCTTAGAGACTACTAAAAAAGGGCGCTGATGATACTGTAAGAGTGAACAAAACATGAAAGTTTGGGCCTTAAAACCCCGAAAAATAGTGTGTCAAAAACCCTGCTCTAGGTATTAGAGGATCTGTAGAGTGGGGAAATAATTCTCTGTGGATTTGGTACTGGGAGCGACCCCTCTCACATTACATATGCTAATTGAATCCCTTTTTGTCATTAAAGATCTAGACAATTTCGATAAAATACATGATTGTACTCATGTTAGACACAATATCAACTGAAAAAACAGTCCTGTTCAGTATGATTGCATCACTTGTTGATGGGTTCATGCTCACTCTTGTTTGTCTTCACACCTCTAATTGCAGACAACTCATTGGTCGAGATGACATCACCTGACTAACCCATACAGGTGTGAAAGAACTTCCTGTCCAGAGGGGTTCAGCACACCGCCTTTAGGAGCCACTAATGGGCTGTAAGACATTGTTAACAGAGAGGCAGATCTCCCGGGACCTGACTGTTTGTGTCTGATGATGCCCACTATACACAACAAAGTAAAGGTCATTTAGCCCACCAATCCCTGATCTATAGGGAAATGAGTTTAGATCTTCAGTTTTAGCTCTGCTCATTAAGACACCATGCTGTAGCATTCACATGAACTTTGGCTCTTTAAACTTGCTGAAGACTACATTGTGCAATGCAGTTTTTCTTTTTAGTACCATATGGTTGTCAGCAGGGCCTGAAGTTAACTTTGTTGGCCACTAGCCACACAGGCTTTTTATCAGCCAACGTTTTTCCTTAAAGGATTTATGAGTATGCAGTCATAAACCAGCCATGAACCTCGCCATTGTCCCCAACTGTCCCGTTTGGTGTGGAAAACGTCTTCTTTTACTTTTCTTTGACTGAGCCTCATCTTTGTGTCGGTTGATTGTTTTATCCGGCCTCTCACCCCAATGATGTGCCCCACCTTTTTTATTATTATTTTCACAAAGCACTGTAAGATCACATTAGGCCATTTTATTAACTTCATAAACAAGCAACACAGGTGTCACTAAAATAACTGATATGTTCCATTCTTGAACTTATTACTTGTCCTGAAGAATACTTACTACAAAGGACTCAGCAGCATGTGTGTCTGTGGCCTAAATGAAAATGAATGATGGCTCCTCATATGATGCAGCCAGGCGTGTACCAGGCAACTAATGGCAATGCCCGGCCAATGAGAACTGAGTGACTCTGTTGTTTGTTGACACTTAGTGTTGTTCTTTTCACATTTGAACCAAGTCTGTCATTTCCTAGAATTGGGAACATTTCACGAGCAGAAGGAAAAATTGATTCAATCAAATTTCAGAAAATTTTGGACGCTAACTTGACTTAACTTTTCTTGGCTTATTTATGCACATTAATACAAATTTTTCCCTCGGGTGCCCAAACTTTAGAGTCCCCCTGTAGTTTGAACCGGCCGTTCCATCTCAGTGTCTCGACGGCTGCCTCAGTAGTTTTTATTCTGTTCCATCAGCCCTCACTTCCCCGGGCCTGTGCACATATATGAAACTTTCTAGACATGACACCAGATACACCCAGATTCCTGGATTCATGTTAAGGCTTTCATTTTTGAAAGAACTTTCAAAAAAACTTTTTTGTTCCCAGTCCATAATTCAGAAATCTCGTAAGCTGGCAAGCCTGAAAACCAACATTGAATGCCCATGACATCCCTCGGACGGCACTGCATTAAAAACCAGCATCATTACGTAAAGGACATTATTTACACGTGGCTCAGGAACACTTTGGAAATCCATTGTCAGTTAACAGAGTCCATCGCTACATCTACAAGTGCAAGGTAAAACTCCACCATGCAAAGTGATAGACATATATCAACAACACTCAGTAACGCCACTGGCTTCTCTGGGCCCAAGCTCATCTTAGATGGACTGACGCAAAGTGGAAAGTGTGCTGTGGTCTGACGAGTCCACATTTTAAATTGTTTCTGGAAATCATAGACTTCATGTCCTACGGGCCAAAGAGATAAAGGAGCATCCATATTGTTATCAGCGCAAAGTTCAAAAGCCAGCATCTGTGATTGTACTGGGTGTGTTATTGCCCATGGCATGGGTAACTTGCACATCTGTGAAGGCACCATTAATGCTGAAAGGTGCATGAAGTTTTGGAGTAACTTTGGAGAAAATGTGTTGCCATCCAAGCAACATCTTTTTCATGAACGTTGCTGCTTAGTTCAGCAAAACAATGCCAAGCCACATTCTGCACATGTTACAACATGACCTTACTTCCTGCTTGTCTCCCATCAAAATAGCTTTGGCCACTATTCCGTACATTCTGGTACGCTCCGGCTGCACTACAACCCTAATCCTATTTACCTGCTAAATCATCCATGTTCACCAGCTCGTCTCTAACTGTGTCTTTGTGCTAAGCAGCACCACACTTTGGTACAGCGGGTATTTAGAGAGTTCTAAAGAAAGTTAGCTCATGAAAACTGTGAGAATGAAGAAAATAGTAACGTGTTGGGCCTTAAAAACACAAAAATCAGTGAGTTAAAAACCCTTTGTGAAGCTGAGAGGATCTGCAGAGTCGGGAGATAATTCTCTGGGGATTTGGGACTGACAGCAACCTATCTGACATCACACATGGTAATTGGATCCCTTTTATTATTAAAGATCTAAAACATTCTGATTGATTAAATTATTGTACTTATGGCAGACACAATATCCACTAAAAACATCACTGTTCAGTAATGATTGCATCAGATGTTGATTTTTTTCATGCTGTCTTCACACCTTTGATTGCAGTGATACCTCATTGGTCGAGATGTCATCATCTAACTAACCTGTACAGGTGTGAACAAACTTCCTGTCCAGAGGGGATCAGTACACCGCCTTTAGGAGCCACTAATGGGCTGCAAAACTTCGTTCATAGAGAGGCAGAAATCTCACGGGACCTTGTGTGTATGACAAGGCTCACTAAACAGGCAAATTAAGTAAATGGTCATTAATTCATATTTATTTTAAAATAATACGAAAAAACACACTTGTCATGTCAAATAAACACTTGTATGACAATATATCGATAGGTCCAGAGCTAGTAGCAAAACTCTCATATTTTTGCCGACTGCTTCTTCTACTTCTGCACTCCACCCACCCCCCCTATTTTGCCGGGAGACTGCTGTTTTTATTGCCCTCTGCTGGTTTCCTCCTGTGGTGAAACCTCTCCTGTATTTCTCCCAATTTATGATACATTTTCACAATTCTTTCCTTTTCATATCAACCTATTTTTGGCACAACACAGCTCTGAGACTCTAAAGGTATACAGTTTCCATCCAGCCCGAGTTCTTTCCTTGCAACTGTCACGCTGCCTGCTCTAGAATTATTGAGTCCTTTTAAATTAGAGTAGTCTAGAACTACACTGTCAAGATAACTTGTTATGACTTTATACTATATGTAAATTTAATTTAATTAACTAGGAACACCAGGGACAGCTACCAGAAGACTTACAACTTTAATGACAGGTTGCTCACGTCAGATCTACGTCTTCAAGCTTAGTTGGAAGCTGTGCAGTGACGCTCGGCACTCACCGAAAAAGGGCTTCCGACACACTTAGACATCATACCCGTCGTTCATAAGCATTCTTCTTCCAACTGGTCTGTCCTTACGCTCATTCCTCCCTCCCCCATCCCCACCCCCTCCCTTCCCCAACACCCAAATGTTGTTGCTCAGTGATGACAACTTCTCTCTGGCCTCGGCGGCTCCAGTCACTCGGCCCGCTTCGTCAACCTCCATCGCTACCCCCAGCGGCAACAACCACCGGGCCATCAGCACTTCTGGGTCTTCTGCAAGCATTGGCCACGGCCAGTGGCATCACGCCTGACGTCACGATGCCTCAACAGCCACAGCACGCATCACCAGCTCCAACTGGCGGGGGTCAGATCGTGTTTCCCATGTGCCTGCTCCCTCGGTCTGTCATGTCTCAGGCGATCTCTGCCTTTTCATCCCCATGTTTGCAGGCTTCACAAAACCCTGTGCGCATACATCCCTTCATCCCTTCTTCTACCCTTCCTTCGGCTAGCCTCAGCTGCTCCAGTCACTCAGCCCGCTTCGTCAACCTCCATCGCTACCCCAGCAGCAACGACCACCTGGCCTCCAGCACTTCCGGGTCCCCCGCCAGCGTCGGCCACAGCCGGTGGCATCACGTCTGTTGTCACAGAGCCTCGCCAGCCACCGCACGCATCACCAGCTCCAACTGGCGGGGGTCTGGTTGTGTTTCCCCATGTGCCTGCTCCCTCTGTCTGTCATGTCTCAGGCGATCTCTGCATTTTCATCCTCGTGTTTGCAGGCTTCACAAGACCCTATGCAGATACAACCTTCATCCCTTCCTCTACCTTTACTTCAGCTGTTCCTGGCCAATCGGCTTCTGCTCCCTCCTTTCCAAGCCGGCCGCACTGCAATTCCAGTACCACTTCCAGCAGCTCAAAGGGACTACCTAATATGGTGATTGAAGGTCCTCAGCCTTCCTTCTTTTCAGCTGGTCTTTCCTTACCCCTTCCCCCCTCCACCATCATCCATGCTCATTCCATCCAACACTTTTTCAGCTTTTGAGGTGTTCCGAATTTGCACCAACTTAATCCATCTATAATCCTTCTTGTCATCCCCAGTTTATCAGACATCACCATCCACACCTCAAACTCTCTCATATTCACATTTAGAAGTTTCCTTCCCAATTAATGCCTTGCACCTCAGCTCCTACATCAACCCCTACGAGCCACTAATCAAATACATCGGCTCCAGGTACGCCGCCAAGGCATCTCCACAACACCCACTTTTCAGCATTCCGAAATGGCCACTCAATTCTGGTTTCCAAAACATCTGAACAGAATTCTCTGCATTTCAGCCATATCACCCAAACATTATTCCCGCCACTCTTTTTGCAGTGGTGCAGCATCCACAGCCGGCACATCAGGCATCTCCGACCTCCGATCAGTTCCCAGGCCGCTGGTCATCCCAGGCATACCAATCTTACATCCCAACATTCCCAACAATCTCAACAATCTCAGTCAAGCCCACGCACAAGTCAGTTCCACACAATCTGACGCTTTGGGAGTCTGTAAACTATTCCGGCGAAAAGTGCGTCTGAGAGGGAACCCCAACTCTGAGTCTCCCCCACCCGGTCATCACACATCCTCCAGACCAGCCATCAGACGACATCCACATCAATTTATCTATCTGCACATTCATATTGTTCATCTGCACATTCTTAATGTTTATTAAATATTTAACTAACACATGTGTGATGTGTGTGAACCTGCGACTTGGTGAGACGTTTTTCAAAGTGTCTGTAAACACATGTCCATTGTAATGTTGTACTACAACATAATAGTAAAGTTCTTGCACGGGCCCCTATCAGATGACTCCTCGAGCACTGATGCCTCGTGATGTGATCCTCTGTTCTGATGTCATTTACAGCAGGGTAATGTTAAGCATCCTCAGCAGCAATCACGCTGCAGTTGGATCATCTTCCTTCTGCCGCTTTTCTTCGTCCTGGTTGAAGGGGTCTGTGAAGACCCCAAGAACTCTTCAATCTGAACATTCAGAACATTTAACAACAAAACAACAACATCAAAAAGAACACTGAGGAACTCTTATTTTCGTATTTCAAATTTCAATATGTTTATCTTCAATATTTTTTTACGTCATACTTGTTGTCCTTATTGCACCGTGGGTTGGAGTGACACATAGTATATCTCTGGCCTTGGAGGTCTGGGCTTGGGTATACTGATGCAACATAACACAAAAATGCGTAATCAGTGTGTGACACACCGTCCCTCCTTTGGACCCTGTGTGTCCAGGTTGCTGCTCTCAGTGTGACAGCAAAACAGGATAAAGGTTCAGCTGCTGCCTCAGTCTGCTGCAGTCAGGGGAGGGTGCTGTGTGTTATTCTAAATGTTCACATACACTGATGCAGAGACTGTTTTCTGAATGTCTTTTACCTGCTGGACAGACCACAGGACACATATGAACACTCTATACAGTATATTGTTTCAGCTGATCATATCAGCTGTTATAAGACACAAAAGTGGAGAACTTCACTACGCTAAAAGCTTTTCCCAAAGGTTGAATGTAATTGCAAATATATCACTTGTGGAAAAGAACCTTTTGAACGTCTGTCATGTGTGAGCCTTGTTAACTGGAGACATCTCTTTTCAGTCATTCAACTCTAATATTGTTCAATGAAACATGTGAGGTGCTTGTGCATTTAGTTCATGTGACACTGACCTTTTTCTCCCATGTCCATGTTTTGTCTTTCTGAACTATCACAATTGTTAGAAATGCGCACTTTATGCAACTTACATAAATGCAGATAGTGTTAAATCTAGTGTTGAAATAGGACTTCTTGTTGTTAAAATTGTAATCTCATTTACTGTATCTCCATCTGTTCTCACTTCTCTTCTTCCAGCTCTGCTGTTGTGCAGACATGATGAGCAACAACAGCCTGAATCCTTTGTATTTTCGGTTCACTCTGTTTGCAGACTTTGGGCCCCTCAGGTATCTGTTCTTCAGTCTGTGTCTGTTGCTCTACATGACTATTGTCTCTGCTAACGTTGCCATTATTCTGACAGTCTGTCTGGAGAAGTCTCTGCATCAGCCCATGTATATTTTTATCAGCTGTCTGTCTTTTAACTCTCTGTACGGCTCAGCCGGCTTCTTCCCCAGGTTTCTGATGGACATTCTGTCTGACACTCATTTAATCTCACGTCCATTATGTTTCATTCAGATATATGTTATTAACAACTATTTATCATGTGAGATGACTTTCCTCAGCATCATGGCCTATGATAGATTTGTTGCTATTTGCCAGCCTTTACACTATCACAGTAAAATGACATTTAAGATGGTAACACAGCTTGTGATTTTTTCCGTGCTCTACCCTGTATGTGTTGTGGGTTTCATGCTCTATCTTACTGTCCAATTACCGCTGTGTGGCAATAACCTGAATAGGCTGTTCTGTTCCAACTTGCCTGTGGTTCAGCTCTCCTGTGTAGACACAACTCTGAACAACATAGCAGGTCAGTTTCTTTTAGTCACAACCATCCTAACCCCCCTGTTCTTTGTCCTGTACACCTATCTCCGTATTCTGCTTGTCTGCAGGAGAAGCTCGTCTGATTTCAGAGGAAAGGCGTTCCAGACCTGCCTGCCTCACATCATCACATTCACCACCTATTCTCTCTCTGTCTTCTGTGAGCTGTCATTGAGTCGATTTGAGGCTGATAAAAAGAATCCTATCATCACAGTTGTTTTATCTTTACAGTATTTGATGGTCCCCCCCATTAATAACCCTCTAGTTTACGGCCTGAGTCTGCCTCAAATCAAAGGAGTGATTGTTAGATTTTTTAAGAAGATTCCTGCTAAAAAAATCTAAAACTTAATATGCACATATAGCCAACCATATATTGCAAAGCTACAAAATATGCTTCTAATACGGCTCTAATACGGGAAATGTATTTGTCCAGTTATCTTGTTTCATTTAATTTATTTATCTCGAACAAACAACAGTGTTGCAAGACAACAGTGAAAACAAAGAATTAAAACCACTGAATAAAAAGACAATTAGTATTTAACAATTACAATAAAAAACTGATTATATATATATATAAATATAAGGATTGGTTTGAGAAGGAGCAGGTGGAAGCAATTTGAAATGACCCCTATGTCACAAAATCATCTTATAGCAAAGTAAAAAGATATGCGAATACTTATACAACAATACTTTTGCATTACATTTCCATTCCTATGTTTCGATTTTTTTTTAAAGTATTGGTCCAGTAATGATTTTTATAATCCTTTTTTTAACTAAATGGTATTATGGCTCTTTTTGATGTCATTGTTCAGTCCATCCCATAATCTCACCCCACAAACTGAAACACACGTGCTTTTAACAGTAGTTCATAACGTCCTCTTAGATGATGTCCCCCGGCTCTTTCCTTCAACATTGGGCGTATGTTACATGATCAATTATTTTCTTTAACTTTAAACATAAATTGTGCAGTTTTGAATGTAACAATGTCCGTAAATATCAACAAATGTGAATTAAAAACAGATGATTAGCTCATGTAAGTGATTTATTATCCTGATTGCTCTTTTTGCAATGTGTAAATATTTGTAAGTTACTTTTCTAGGTACAGTATTTCCCCAAACTCCCACACAATATAACAAATATGGTAAAAAGTGTGCAGTACAGAGTATGTAATGAATTTTGGGTCAATATGTAGTTGTAGTTGTGTTCAATATACTAATACTCCTGGCCATCTTCATGCACAGATATTTAATAAGGGGCTTCCAAAACAGTTTGGATTCAAGTTCAACCCCCAGAAATGTAACTTCCTAGACTCTTTTGATTGTTTTATTATCAATTACTAATTTAACATCTGTATTTGTAGTATGATTTCCAAATATAATGCATTTAGTTTTGTTTAAAGTTAAGTATACGTTTAAGTTTAAAAATAACTTATTGAAATCAAAACAGAGTTTTAATTTATTCACTTTGTAAGTTATCCTCACAACATAAGGCTCTTACATCCATTTTAAGGGGGGCTTTTTAAACTCACATTGTGGGTGTGGATTAGTCTCAACTGTTCATCAAAAAGAATCTGATGATTTAGCAGTAATAGGGTTAGGGTTGTAGTGCAGCTGGAGCGTAATATACCAGATATACAGAATAATTTTAAAGTTCTTTCAAAAATTAAAGCCTTAACATGAATCCAGGATATCTGGGGGTATCTGGTGGCATGTCTAGAAAGTTCTATAGCTCTGCACAGGCCCGGGGGAAGTGAGGGGCTGATGGAACAGAATAAAAACTACTGAGGCAGCCGTCGAGACACTGAGATGGCCCGGCAGGTTCAAACTAAACAGGCCGTTCTCATCAACCATTCGTACATATAGCTACAAAAAGTAAAGCACGATAATTCATATGTGCAGGTGAAACTCAAACAATTAGCATATGATGCAAAAGTTCATTCATTTCAGTAATTCAACTTCAAAGGTGAAACTAATATATTATATAAACTCATTACATGCAAAGTGAGATATTTCAAGCCTTTATTTGACATCATTTTGATGATTATGGCGTTCATCTTATGAAAACCCCAAATTCAAAATCTCAGAAAATTAGCATATTACATGAAATCAATAAAAAATGGATTTTAAATACAGAAATGTCAGCCCTCTGAAAAGTATAATCATGCATATGTACTCAGTACTTTGTTTGGGCCCCTTTTTGCTAGAATTACTGCCTCAATGCGGCGTGGCATGGATGCTATCAGCCTGTGGCCCTGCTGAGGTGTTATGGGAGACCGGGATGCTACAATAGCGGCCTTCACCTCTTCTGCATTGTTCGGTCTCATGTCTTTCATCTTTCTCTTGGCAATGCCCCATAGATACTCTATGGGGTTCAGGTCAGGAGAGTTTGCAGGCCAATCAAGCACAGTAATGCCATGGTCATTGAACCAGGTTTTGGTACTTTAGGCCGTGTGGGCAGGTGCCAAGTCCTGCTGAAAAATGAAGTCAGCATCTCCATAAAGCTTGTCTGCTGAAGGAAGCATAAAGAAATTATTTCGCTCTTTACAGATGTACATTTGCTTTGAAGAGTTTGTCCTGGGGGGTAAAGTTGGAAATGACAAACAAGGGATTCAGTTACTAAAGAGCACTACGAGCCAGTCAGGAGTCAAACCTAGGATCTTCTGATCCGTAGTCATACGCGTTATCCATTGCTCCACTAGCCCCACGTTTGGTATCAGCAATAGCTACGTTCTTACAACATTGTATGCAAACAGTGGTGATCTTTGTTGGCAAGGGTATAGAAGGCCAGTTAAACGTTTGTTACAGTCCAAAATTTGGGGACTCTTGCAGGACTTTAAGGCTAAGCTGTCCAGTTTCTATCAATGTAAAGTAAAGCAGAAGATGTAGTAATTCAAAGAAACTACAGAAAAGTAGCTTCTCACAGGTGCCGTGACCCAGATTCCTACCGAGGTTGCTGCAGCCACCGCAACGCAGAGTACCAAGCACTATAAGATCACAACCATTTGGTATTAAAATCGCCGCGTTGTTGTGATAGCATAGTCGGAAATCAGATCCACAAATATGCTGCTATTTTCTAGGTTCCCCTAATTGATGAGTAACAACTGACAATTCCAGGGATAGTTTATCTAGTACTGCTGATTCTAAAAAAACAAAAACAGAGAAAGCTTCATGATAGCTGTGCTTGAGTTAAATTGAAGGATTTTGAGCGGTTTTAGCACATGTTGAAAACCTATTTACGCATCATTTGGCTTTTTACTATGTATTTAATTTACTGTGATAGACAATGTACAGGAGTAAACTTGGAAATGAGGATCAAGTAATTTAATAGCTAAAGAACAGAACAAACTATCCAGGAGTCAACCCTAACATCTTGTGATCTGTAGTCAGACGCGTTACCCATTGTCCCACTAGCCCTACGTTCAATGTCATTGTCAATGTCAATTTTATTTCAATAACACATTTAACACAACAACAGTTGACCAAAGTGCTAAACAGGGTTATTGTCAAATACATAAATAACAAGTGTAAAAATCAGTCCAACCAAAACACATCACAGGGAGACAAACAACAACACTTTAAAACATCAGAATCCAGGTTCAGAGAGCTTTGGGAGTACCTGGCTTCTCACACCATTCTATGCAAACAGTGTTGATCTTTGTTGGCAAGTGTACAGACAGCCAGTCAAATCTTTGTTGTAGTCCAAAATGTGGGGCCTCCTGCAGGACCTTTATCCTAAGCTGTCCAGTTTCTCTCAATGTAAAATGAAGCGGAGGATGGAACAATTTGGAGGCGTAACAGAGAACTAGCTTTACAAAGCTGCCGTGACCCGGATTTGAACCGGGGTTGCTGCAGTCACAACACAGAGCACTAACCACTATATGATCACGGCCACTTGGTAGCAGTAGGGCCTTGTTGTTGTGAAAGCATAGTGGGAACTCTGAATATCAACTCTACTGATATTTTCCCACTTTCCCTGATTGTTGACTAACAAATGAAAATTTCATGGATGGTTTATCTAGCACTGCTGATTCTGTCCTTCAGGGACACATTTTTTTGTCAAGGAAAAATGATTAGCAAGCAAAAACAGAAAAACAACAGCAAAAGCTTGATTATTGCTGTAGTTGAGTGACTGTGACTATGTTAGAGGCTTAGATGAATTTACACACATGTTGAAAGGATAATTACTAGTCATTTGGCTCTTTATAGACGTACATTTTCTTTGTAGAGTTTGTCTTGGGGGTAAAGTTGGAAATGACAAACAAGGGATTTAGTCGCTAAAGAGCACTACGAGCTAGCCAGGAGTCAAACCCAGAATCTCCTGATCCGTAGTCAGACATGTCACCCATTGCACCAAAGCTGGGGAACAATAGTCTGTAAGGGGGGGAGGGAGAAGAGGAAACAGGGGAAGAGGAAGAGGAAAAAGGAGGAAAAAAGAGGAAATGAGAGAAAAGATGAGAAAGATGCTGAATTACACACAAAGGAAACTCACATCTACAAAAATAAAATTGATGGATGTGACTCCCTGATGGCCCAGTGCAGGGGTCTTCAACGTTTGCCAGGCCAAGGACCCCCAAACTGATGGCGAGATGGAGCGGGGACCCCCTAATTATATATATTGTATAAAATTGTGTTATATCAAACTGGTCCTATAGTGCCATGTGTGCACTGATGACTGAAAGACATCTTCTGCCTCCATTTATCTGTTTACTACAGTGTGTTGAATTCATGTTAATGTGTATTTAAAGACATTTCAATTTGAGCAGTTGGGGGGGGGTACAATGCCTTGCTTAAGAGCACCTGGCAGGGCCTAGGAGGTGAAGTGGCATTTCTCCAGCCTCCAATTGACACTTTGGTCCACATGGATACTTAAACCATCCGGCTCCCAAACCAAAACCCAACAGACTAAATTACTGCAAACCCCTAAACATTTGACCCAGACGTGATTTGAACAAGCAACCTTCTGATCTGGAGTCAGACGCGCTACCATTGCGCCACGAGGTCTGATAATCAATAAATATACACATCAACTTTCATTTACATTATTGCATATACACATCGATTTTTTTTGATTAATGTATATTCACATCAACACAGCAATGCAACGGTAGCGCGTCTGACTCTAGATCAGAAGGTTCCGTGTTCAAATCACGTCGGGGTCAAATGTTTGGGGGGGGCAATAGCTCAGTCTGTATGGAGTTGGGCTAGGAACCAGAAGGTTACCGGTATAAGTCCCCATGCACACCAAAGAACGGAGTGTGAATTGGTGGCACTTCACCTCCTAGGCACTGCCGGGTGCTCTTGAACAAGGCACTGTACCCTCCCAACCGCTCAGGGCGCTTGACCACTCCAATTTGACTGTCAGTTGATGTAAATCTTTTGTTCTAAGAAAAATTGTTTAATTTGTTATGAATCTATTTTGTAATTTTATATATGTTTAAAAATATCAGAATTCATATCAACATTGCATAATACATTTTAGTTATCCTAACACTTTTAACAGTTTTAACTGAAACACCGGCGCTGAGCTCCAGGTGCTTTTTGTTGGGGCCATCTGTAGATGCTATAAACCAGGTTTCGTACAGATCTGTCGCACGGCCTAGGACGAGTTCAAAAAAGTTGGTTTCACGCTTATATTGCGAAAAGCCCTTTGAGCCTAAATGGGCGTGGCCTATATCCGGAGACTCAGCTTAATTCAGTGAACTTGGATGTAAAGACTTTTAATTTTTAATGTCAAATGTGGGAGTTATAGGTAAAAATACGTTTGACCTCACTGTAGCACCACTTAGTGGTCCAAATGTGTATTATTTGGTAAGTCAGGTCTGCTACCCATTGTACATCATAAGCCTGTTAATTTCCCGTAATTCACGTAAATGTAAGTTATGTAGACGAATAATGGAAAAGAAGGAAAATCCTTTGAAAAACAATAGGGTTCCACATCCGTGCTGTAAAAACCGCACAGCCTTGCTCCTGAGATCCACAAATCCTCGGCTTAGGGGTCCAAGCCCGAGGATGCGGACCGCAGTAGCAAGAAAGCGCTAAACACGAAACCTGTGAGGATTTTTATGTCATGCTGCTCAGAGGCTCTGTAGCAATTTTGATAAAGATAGACCATTAGGGGGTGCTGTAATCAACGTTTACTGGTTTTGTCTAAAACAGGGGTCTTCAACAGGGGGTCCGCGACCCCTAGGGGGTACTGCATGGGGGTCGCGAAAGTTTTTGGTTGATTAAACTTTTTTTTTATATTTCCCCCCCCCCTGCAATTTTTTCCACTAATTGAAATGTCTTTAAATACACATTAACAGAAATACTTTAATAATCCCAGGGCGAAATTACTTTCGTTACATTACTCCATATGTAAGATAAGGGGGAAAATCGTTCACAAGTGGATACACGCACCAAATTTGGTGGGGTTATCCCTCTGGGGCCAGTAATTTGAAAAATAACGTTAGCCACTTGATTTTTCAAAATGGCCGCCATTTTACAAGATGGCCGCCATTTCCGGCATTGGAAAACACATATCTGCCCACATAATTTTACTAATGGGGCATATTTCAAGGTTTTGACCTTTTGAATCCTATGTTTTTGACTATAAGGATGTTACATCCATATCTATTTTGTGTTTTGAGAGTCTATAGTGGTATGTAGAGTAAATAATGTGAAAAAACATGAAGCATGACATAATTCCAAGAAAAAATGTATTATTAAAGCATGTCAAAGTAACAGGAGGTTTTATGTTATTTTCTGGAGGCACATAACATTATTGTATTTGTGTTCATTGTATTTAAGTGGGTTATTATAATTAAGTTATTATAATGTATGTATGCCAACATTGCTAGTCCTGTCACTCACAGCTGCTGTACAGTTAAGACCAAACTGATAGCATTTACATCTTCCACGGAATTCTGCTTTGCATCCACATTTGGTCAGTTGCTGACAGCTCTCTACAATTGGTGATAGCTCTGTTGGTGAAGATCTGCCATAGAGCACCTTTCTCTGTCCATCCCCACTCAGAAGGACTCAGTACTAAGTACAGTAATTGACATTACTTACATATATTAAGAATATATATATATATATATATATATATATATATATATGTTAGAGAGGTTAGAGGTTATAGAAGGTTAGAAGCCAAGATCAAGGCAACACGAAGAGAGGTTAGTCAGCTCTCAGAACTACAGAAAGGTGCAAGGAAGGGTTTATCTAAGAAATACAACAAGCTGTCGATACCTGAGGCTCTAGAGACTGCCAAACAAAGACTCACCGCTCTGGCCACCCGCCTCAAGAGATACAAGGGAGAAGCAGAAGCCAGGAGAATAAACCGTATGTTCTCCACCGAACCATCCAAAGTGTACTCTCAGTGGCAGGGTAATAACATAGGAGCAGATCCACCCAGGGCTGAGACTGAACAGTACTGGAAGAACATATGGGAGAAAGAGGCATCCCACAACACAGATGCTCAGTGGCTAGTGGATCTAAGAACAGATCACAGTAACCTCCCAGAACAAGAACCAGTAACCATTACAACGGCAGACATCCAAGAAAGAGTGGTAGGTATGAAGAGCTGGACAGCACCAGGCCCTGACATGATCCACACCTACTGGCTGAAGAAACTAACTGCACTCCATGAACGCCTGGCAGTACAAATGAACCAACTGCTGATGGATGGGACCCACCCAGAATGGTTAACCCAAGGACGGACAATCCTGATCATGAAGGATCCCCAGAAGGGAACAATCCCATCCAACTACCGGCCAATAACCTGCCTCTGCACAACATGGAAGCTCATGTCAGGCATCATAGCGGCTAAGATGAATAGGCACATGGCTCAATACATGCACAGGGCCCAGAAGGGAATAGGCAGTAACACCAGAGGAGCCAAGCACCAGCTACTGGTGGATAGAGCAATCACTCGGGACTGCAAGACCAGGCAGACAAATCTGTGCGCTGCCTGGATTGACTACAAGAAAGCCTACGACTCAATGCCACATACATGGATACTGGAATGCTTGGAGATGTACAAGGTCAACAGGACACTAATAGCCTTCATCAAGAACTCAATGAGGCTGTGGAAAACAAGTCTGGAAACCAACTCAAAGCCAATTGCACAAGTCACCATCAAGTGCGGCATATACCAAGGCGATGCACTATCCCCGCTGCTGTTCTGCATAGGCCTGAACCCCCTCAGCCAGATCATCACAAAGACTGGCTACGGATACCGATTCCGAAGCGGAACAATCATCAGTCACCTCCTCTACATGGATGACATCAAGCTGTACGCCAGAAATGAGCGAGACATCGACTCACTGATCCACACTACCAGGATCTACAGCAACGACATTGGAATGTCGTTTGGACTGGACAAGTGTGGTCGCATGGTATCAAAAAGAGGGAAGATGATCAGAACTGAGGGGATTGAACTACCAGAAGGCCACATTGCAGATGTTCAGGATAGTTACAAATACCTTGGGGTACCACAGGCTAACGGAAACCATGAGGAGGCAGCAAGGAAGACCGCCACAGCCAAATACCTACAAAGAGTGAGGCAGGTCCTGAAAAGTCAGCTGAACGGGAGAAACAAGATCCGAGCCATCAACACTTACGCCCTGCCAGTCATCAGATACCCCGCTGGTGTAATAAACTGGCCAAAGGAGGAGATAGAGGCTACTGACATCAAGACCAGAAAGCTCCTCACAATGCATGGAGGGTTTCACCCCAAATCCAGCACCCTGAGACTGTACACCAAGCGTAGCGAGGGGGGCCGAGGGCTAGTGAGTATCAAGACCACTGTCCAGGATGAGACGACGAAGATCCAGGAGTACATCAGGAAGATGGCCCCCAAAGATGAAGGGCTTAGTGAATGCCTCAGGCAGCAGAAACCCGAAGGTGAGGACAAGGTAGAGGAAGAACCATAATGGAGGGACAAGCCGCTGCACGGCGTGTACCACAGACAAATAGAAGAAGTGGCTGATATCAAGATATCCTACCAGTGGCTGGAAAAGGCTGGACTGAAGGACAGCACGGAGGCACTAATCATGGCAGCACAAGAACAGGCACTCAGTACAAGATCAATAGAGGCCGGGGTCTACCACACCAGGCAGGACCCCAGGTGCAGACTGTGCAAGGATGCCCCTGAGACAGTACAGCACATAACAGCAGGGTGTAAGATGCAGGCAGGAAGAGCGTACATGGAACGCCATAACCAGGTAGCTGTCATAGTGTACAGGAACATCTGCCACGAGTATGGGCTGGAAGTCCCAAGGTCAAAATGGAAGACACCTCCTAAGGTAGTCGAGAATGACCGAGCTAAGATCCTGTGGGACTTCAAGATCCAGACTGACAAACTGGTGATGGCTAACCAACCAGACATCGTGTTGATCGACAAACAGCAGAAGAAGGCAGTAGTGATAGATGTGGCGATCCCAAGCGACAGCAACATCAAGAAGAAGGAACACGAGAAGCTTGAGAAATACCAAGGGCTGAAAGAGGAGCTAGAAAAGATGTGGAAAGTAAGATCAACAGTGGTGCCAGTGGTAATCGGAGCACTGGGGGCTGTGACCCCCAAACTGGGAGAGTGGCTCCAGCAGATTCCAGGTGGAACATCAGAGGTCTCTGTCCAGAAGAGTGCAGTCCTAGGAACAGCTAAGATACTGCGCAGAACCCTCAAACTCCCAGGCCTCTGGTAGAGGACCCGAGCTTGAGGATGACACATACCACCCCACAAGGGGTGAGAAGGGGATTTTTTTTTTTTTATATATATATACGTATATATATATAGATATATAGACGGTCCGTAATGTCCCTGTGCAGCCATGTCTCAGTGAATCAGATGAATTCCCGGTACTCTGCGGGGCTCCGTGTTAACAAAATTTTATACAGTATATATAATTAGGGGGTCCCTGCTCCATCTCGCCATCAGTTTGGGGGTCCTTGGCCTGGAAAACGTTGAAGACCCCTGCACTAGACCATATGGGACTGACAAGATATTAATAACAGGGATTTCATGAATCAATTCATAGTCTGGCTGGAACCAGGCCTTCTCTTAAACATGAAAAAGCTTCTTAAATAAGGTTTATCTTGAAGCTTTTGAGTGTTCTTTAGGTTTTTATCTGCTTTAACTATTCCCGGACAGCGGGGGCACGGAGCAGAGCAGAGCGGCCGTTAGGGAGGAATCCTCCTCCGTGTTCAGCTCCATTTTGAACTTGCGGCAAAAAAATTAACATCGAAACTGAGATAAATCAGAGATAAAAGTTGTTTTTAAGTTTTGAGAATAAAGTCCAAAAAAAGTGAAAGAATAAATCCAATTTTGTGCGTATTCTAAAGTGACTGGAGGACATGTTTAGTAAGCAGAGCTTTGTCAGCACTGCTGGTCTTTAATAAAAACTGGTCTAAACAACAGGATGGGGACATGGTCTAATCAAATCTAGTTCAGATATCTAGAAAGTTCTTTCTCACTAGGAAGAAGTAAATACAGATATCTGCAATAAATATCCAGTCAAGCTACTAAATATTAAAACAGACACTTGTACTATTTAAGGATTTAAATGTAGTTTTGACTGATTGAAGTTGTAGATATCTTGAAAAACAATTTCTACAAGTAAGAATGTTATTGTGCATATCTTTATTTACCATTCTGACTAGAATATCACTTTGACCAGGAGAAATGCTATTATTAATATCTAAAATGTAATAACAGATAGGAGTGTGGTTTGATTAAATGTTAAAACGGCCTGCTGTAGCACCTAAGACATTCTTCATGTTTTCATCTCTAGTTGTTCTGCAGAGCTTCTTCTAGCTGGTGACGTCTGACAATAACAATAACTTTAGTTTTCTATGTTGGAAGTTGACATTATTGTTTAAAGCCACATTTAAATGTTGTATAATCTCTCTGAAAGAGTCCAACAACAATAATTCAGTAGTGCAGGGTACTTTCAGCGTGTATAGAGCAGCATATCTCCACCAGACTCCATGTAAATAATCACTACTTTTAGCGTGTATAGAGCAGCATATCTCCACCAGACTCCATGTAAATAATCACTACTTTTAGCATGTATAGAGCAGCATATCTCCACCAGACTCCATGTAAATAATCACTACTTTTAGCGTGTATAATAATAATAATAGTAATAATAATCTTGATTTGTAGAGCACTTTTCAAAAACAAGTTACAAAGTTCTTTAACAAGTACAACAAATACAAAAGCATAAGAACATTGAAAGACTGAAATACAGTTAAATATAAAATTTGTAAAATACAATGAAAATAAAATAAAAAATAAAGTCAAATAAGATCATCGTCTACATCCCACCTCAGGCCTGTGTTAGTGAGGCGTTACTGCACCTGGCCGACCAGATTACTAACGTGGAGAAAAAACATCCTGACTCCCTGCTCATTGTTCTTGGGGACTTCAACAGAGCAAACCTCAGCCAAGAACTTCCAAAGTATAGACAGCATATTAAGTGTCCCACCAGGGACACAAATATTCTGGACCACTGCTATACAATATTAAAGGACTCCTATCGCTCTGTCCCACGTGCAGCCTTGGGTCTCTCTGATCACTGTCTGGTTCATCTTGTCCCCACATACAGGCAGAAACTTAAATCTGTTAAACCTGTTGTAAAGAGGGTGAAAAGATGGACCAGCGAGTCAAAGCTGGATTTACAGGCCTGCTTTGACTGTACTGATTGGAGTGTTTTTGAGGCTGCAGCCACTGATCTGGACCAACTAACTGACACTGTGACATCTTACATCAGTTTTTGTGAGGACATGTGTGTGCCGACAAAAACCTCCTGTACATTCAACAACCAGAAACCCTGGTTCACAGCCAGACTCAGGCAGCTCCGTCAGTCCAAAGAGGAGGCCTTCAGAAGTGGGGACAGAGTCCTGTTTAACCAGGCCAGGAACACACTGACCAAAGAGATCAGAGCAGCTAAGAGGAGCTATGCTAATAAGCTGGAAAACAGCTTTTCAAACAACGATCCTCGGTCAGTGTGGAGAGGCCTGCAGACTCTCACTAACTACAGGAGACCATCCCCCAACACTGCTGGTTCTCAACGGCTGGCTGACGAGCTGAACAGCTTTTATTGTAGGTTTGTAAAGGCCACAGTCACACCCCTCCCCCACACCATCTCACCAACTCACACCTCAGTCAGTCACCTCCCCCTCTCTGACCCCCCACCTGCACTCACGATCTGTGAAGAGGATGTGCGCCAGCTCTTCCAGAGGCAGAAGACCAGAAAGGCTCCTGGCCCAGACGGTGTGTCTCCATCCTGCCTGAAAATCTGTGCAGACCAGCTGGCCCCCATCTTCACTCAGATCTTCAACAGATCTCTGGAGCTATCTGAAGTTCCCTCCTGCTTCAAACGCTCCACAGTCATCCCAGTCCCCAAAAAACCCTCCATCTCTGGTCTAAATGACTACAGGCCTGTCGCCCTGACATCTGTAGTCATGAAGTCCTTTGAAAGACTGGTGTTGGCCCACCTGAAGAACATCACAGTCCCCTTGCTGGACCCCCTGCAGTTTGCCTACAGGGCAAAAAGGTCGGTGGATGATGCAGTCAACTTGGGACTGCATTACATCCTGCAACACCTCGACTCCCCAGGGCTTATGCAAGGGTCCTGTTTGTGGACTTCAGCTCGGCGTTCAACACCATCATCCCGGACATCCTCAGCACCAAACTCTCCCAGCTCACTGTGCCAGCCTCCACCTGTCAGTGGATCACAACTTCCTGACTGACAGGAGTCAGCAGGTGAGCTGGGGAATATCACATCCAACACACGGACTATTAGCACTGGCGCCCCCCAGGGGTGTGTGCTCTCCCCACTGCTTTTCTCCCTCTACACCAATGACTGCACCTCAGGAGACCCATCTGTTAAACTCCTGAAGTTCGCTGACGACACAACCGTCATCGGCCTCATCCGGGACGGTGATGAGTCAGCCTACAGACGGGAGGTGGATCAGCTGGCTCTCTGGTGCAGTCAGAACAACCTTGAGCTCAACACGCTCAAAACTGTGGAGATGAAAGTGGACTTCAGGAAGAGACCCCCCACTCTTTCCCCCATCACCATACTCAACAGCCCTGTGTCTGCTGTGGAATCCTTCAGGTTTCTGGGATCCACTATATCCCAGGACCTGAAGTGGGAGCCCAACACAGACTCCATCATTAAAAAGGCCAGCAGAGACTGTACTTCCTGCGCCAGCTCAAGAAGCTCAACCTGCCTAAGGAGCTGCTGGTCCACTTCTACACAGCCATCATCCAGTCTGTCCTCTGCACGTCCATCACTGTCTGGTTTGGATCTGCCACCAAAAAGGACAGGAGCAGACTACAACGGACAGTTAGGACTGCAGAAAGGATCATCGGTGCCAACCTGCCCTCCGTCCATGACTTATACACCTCCAGAGTCAGGAAACGGGCAGGAACCATCACTACAGACCCATCTCACCCCGGACACAACCTGTTCCAGCTTCTGCCCTCTGGTAGGCGCTACAGAGCACTGTTCGCCAAAACCAACAGATTCAGGAACAGTTTCTACCCACAAGCCATCTCTCTGATGAACAGCTGACTTCTGACCCACAGTGTCAGGTTCAGTTCTGGTCAATAACACTGTAACACGGTCTCTACAGCAACTGTATCATTCCCACTCTCACATCTCACTTATTATTATTTATTCATCATTCTCATTTTCTCACTGTTCATATGTTCATACTGTTCATACTGTTCATATTGTAATATAATAACATAATACTATCTTAACCCAGTACCCTTGCACTACGCACATTTAAATAATTGTATTGATCTCTTCATTGCACTCATGCCTCTATCTTGTTTCTGTTTAGAGTGTGTATATATTGTGTATATATTAGTGTGTATATTTCTGTTTTGGTTGATATGTATGTGTAAGCACAGTGTGAGCAATGCTCCAAAGACAAATTCCTCGTATGTGTCCTCATACCTGGCGAATAAAGCTGATTCTGATTCTGATTCTGATTCTGATTCTGATCAGGAAAGGCTCTCCTATAAAAGTATGTTTTAAGAAGCGACTTAAAAGAGTTCACTGACTCAGCTGACCTGATTTCCTCGGGCAGGCTGTTCCAGAGCCTCGGGGCCCTGACAGCAAACGCTCTGTCCCCTTTAGTTTTCATTCGAGACTCTGGAACAGATAGCAGACCTCTGCCCGAGGATCTCAATGTGCGTGCTGGTGTATATGGGACTAAAAGGTCAGAAATATAACAAGGCGAGAGCCCATGAAGAGCTTTAAAAGTGATCAATAGAATTTTAAAGTCAATTCTAAAACATACTGGGAGCCAGTGCCATGAAGCTAAAACAGGAGTAATGTGGTCATATTTCTTTGTTCCTCGTTAAAAGCCTGGCAGCTGAGTTCTGGACAGTCTGGAGTCGATCAATAGATTTTTGAGTTAAACAGGTGAAAAGGCCATTGCAATAATCCAGGCGTGATGAGATGAAGGCGTGTAAAATGGACTCGGTGTCTTTAAAAGTTAACATAGATCGAATTTTAGCTATATTTCTAAGTTGATAAAAACATGATTGAACAAGTTTTGTGATGTGCTGCTCAAAATTTAATTGACTATCAAACCAAACACCGAGGTTCTTTGCCACGGGCTTAATGTAGTTTACTAGCAAACCAGCAGATGGCAGTATTTGCTTTGCCATTTGCTGAGACCCAATGACGAGGATTTCTGTTTTGTCTGAGTTCAGCTGGAGGAAATTATTTGACATCCATTTTTTAACTTCACCAAGGCAGTTGTTAAGTGAACTCAGCATTCCAGGGTCTGAGGATCTGACAGATAAGTATATTTGTGTGTCATCAGCATAAATATGAAAAGAAATGCAATGTTTATGGATAATATGTCCAAGGGGAAGCAGATACAAGGAAAACAAAATGGGTCCTAAGACCGACCCCTGAGGCACACCATATTTAAATGGACTGAACGAGGAGACATAGTTATTTACAGACACGCAAAACATCCTATTTGTCAGGTATGATGAAAACCATTCTAGAGCAGTACCAGAGATCCCCACCCAGTGCCTCAGTCTGTCTAACATGATGCTGTGATCAATGGTGTCAAAAGCAGCACTGAAGTCCAGAAGTACAAGGACCGAGCACATGCCTTCATCAGCAGACATTAAAAGGTCATTGGTGACTTTAAGCAGGGCAGTCTCGGTGCTATGGTACTTCCTAAAACCAGACTGAAATCTTTCAAATATTTTGTTATTTTCCAGTACAGTGAGCAGCTGTTTGGACACAGTTTTTTCTAAAATCTTTGCAATAAAAGGCAGTTTTGAAATTGGTCTAAAATGATGTGGGAGGGAGGGATCTAAACCAGGTTTCTTTAAAAGTGGGTTCACGCAAGCCGTTTTAAAATAATCATGGAGACAACCAGTAGATAGGGAGCTGTTAAAAATTTTGATCAAATGGGGCCCAACAGAATCTATCACTTTCAGTAAACATTTTGAAGGTATTACATCAAGTGGGCTGGAGGACACTCTCATTTGTGATACTGTTTTTAAAAGCTCAGACAAGTCGATGGGATAAAACTGGTTAAAGCTCTCTTGTTGCTGGTGAGGAACCTCTGAATAATAGGCCGCGGGGGTAATCGAGGCTCTGATTGACACCACCTTATTGATACAATGAGATAAAAACAATTCACAGTCATCATTACTTCCAGCTGAGGCACAAGGAGGGGTTGGGTTTACCAGCTGATCAACAGTCTTAAACAGAAAACTGGGATTGTGTTTATGTGTAGTAATGAGTTCAGAAAAATAGTGTGTTCTCGCATCCTTAACCATGTTATTGCAGTCAGTTAATAAATCCTTCAGACTGAGGTAATGGACTTGGAGACTGGATTTTTTCCATCTGCGCTCTGCTTTCCTGCATTCCCTTTTTAGGCTGCGAATGCTTTCATTTATCCAGGGTTTCTTCCTAGCCTTAGACGTAGGCCTAACCTTTAGAGGAGCAGTAATATTTAGTGAAGACAAGCAGATATGGTTGAAGTGATCGACCAGATTGTTTGTGTTGGAATCAGGCAGGTGTTGGCTTTGACTCTGAAAGGATGCGCAAAATTTTGAAACACTTTGTTCATTCAAGAAGAGAGCCATTTTAAATGAGTTTGTTCTGGGTGCAGGAGTTGGTGCAGTTGTCCTAATCCTTGAGAGATTACTGATATTTCTGTGTGGGATATGCATATTTCGGTTTACTGGTCTGTGCGTGGTGATGACAGTAAAAGAAGTCTTTGGAACAGCGCTGGGGGCAGACGGCTAACATACCAGCAGGTGGGGACAGTTTTTTGTGGCAATGATGAAGAGATGTGTTCAGTGAGCGGTGGTGTGTCCAGGTGTTTTGCATGAAAGATTAGTCATTCAAGGAAGTCATGAGTAGACCGCACCACATGCTGTATGTGCGCAGCTAACATTTCTGAACCCCGTTTGTTTGGGTGAAGTCCGTCTGTCTTAAAAAGAGAGGTTCTTTGCCAGAAAATATTAAAATTATCCACATAACACACATGATGACCTCTACAAGCAGACTGGAGCCAGTCGTGGAGGCCAAGTAGTCTACTGAAGCGGCCAGCACCGCGACCAACTGTGGGAATGGGACCAGAAATAAAAACGGACTTTCCACACTGCTTTAAAAAGTTAAAAAGACGGTTAAAATCTAATTTTGTCAACTCAGACTGCTGAAGAGCTGTGTCATTTGTTCCGACATGGACTATCACTCTTGTGATGGAGGACGGGAGCGATGGCATTAGGTCCTGGAGTTTATTTAAAATGTCAGCTGTGGTGGCACCGGGGAAGCAGTGAGTTGTAGCGTTAAAGAAATGGATGTTTCTGGTTATGGAGTCACCAATTATTAATGTGGTTGGGGGGGAAAAGAGGACGAGGCAATGCCGGCTGCTCAGTCCGGAGCAAGTCATCATTGACTGACACAACTGAAGACTCCACAAACAAGAAAAAAGGAGAGTGTTCCCATGTGCCTGGTGGTAGCTGGGTGCTCCTGGACCTGGTGGTAGCTAGCTGCTCCTGGGCCTGGTGGTGGCTGGGTGCTCCTGGGCCTGGTGGTGGATGGGTGCTCCTGGGCCTGGTGGTAGCTGGGTGCTCCTGGGCCTGGTGGTAGCTGGGTGCTCCTGGGCCTGGTGGTGGATGGGTGCTCCTGGGCCTGGTGGTAGCTGGGTGCTGCTGGGCCTGGTGGTAGCTGGGTGCTCCTGGTCCTGGTGGTAGCTAGCTGCTCCTGGGCCTGGTGGTGGCTGGGTGCTCCTGGGCCTGGTGGTGGATGGGTGCTGCTGGGCCTGGTGGTAGCTGGGTGCTCCTGGTCCTGGTGGTAGCTAGCTGCTCCTGGGCCTGGTGGTGGCTGGGTGCTCCTGGGCCTGGTGGTAACTAGCTGCTCCTGGGCCTGGTGGTGGATGGGTGCTGCTGGGCCTGGTGGTAGCTGGGTGCTCCTGGGCCTGGTGGTGGATGGGTGCTCCTGGGCCTGGTGGTGGATGGGTGCTCCTGGGCCTGGTGGTGGCTAGCTGCTCCTGGACCTGGTGGTGGCTGGGTGAAACCGGGCCTGGTGGTGGCTGGGTGCCACCGGGCCTGGTAGTGGCTGGGTGCCCCCGGGCTTGGTGGTGGTTGGGTGTTCCAGGGCCTGAGGTGGCTGGCAGCTCTGCACTGCTGCTGCTCTGCACTGCTCTGCTTAACCCCAACTGCTCCAGAACCTGGAGTTAAGTCCAGTCGTTGAGTAATTGTATAGTATAGTATAGAGCAGCATATCTCCACCAGACTCCATGTAAATAATCACTACTTTTAGCGTGTATAGAGTAGAATATCTCCACCAGACTCCATGTAAATAATCACTACTTTTAGTCTGTATAGAGCAGCATACCTCCACCAGACTCCAGTAAATAATCACTACTTTTAGCGTGTATAGAGTAGAATATCTCCACCAGACTCCATGTAAATAATCACTACTTTTAGTCTGTATAGAGCAGCATATCTCCACCAGACTCCAGTAAATAATCACTACTTTTAGCGTGTATAGAGCAGCATATCTCCACATGTAAATGGGTGAATTAAGAGTTTATTCCAACCAGACCAGAGTGGTGATTGTTGGAACAGTGGAAAGATGAACCAAGACGGCTTTTGGTAGATTTATTTAGTTTCTGTCCACTTTTAATGAAGTGTGTTTTACGATGATACAAGTATTGATTATTTACATGGAGTCTGGTGTGACAGTTGGTTTTGTTGCTGTATTTACATTCATTCATTTATAAGGTCTTTATTTATGTGTGTTACCCTGTTATGCAACTTAATTAGACTTACAAGGAAGCAGAGACGGGAGACAGGAAGAGTCACGCTGCCCTCTGCTGGTCAGGTCTGCTCACTGCAGCCTCAACGTTCCCCCTCAGCTGCTTTATTACTTCATTATGCTTCATTAGTGTATGTCTCATTAACGTTTGTCTAAAGGTTCATCATAGAATAAAGCATCCAACATGTTGGAAAGAAACAACAATAAAAGGTTAAAAAAAAGCAATAAAGAGAACTTTTAATGTAAAAAGCACATAAAGCACCGAAAATAATCACCGGGCTCTGGGAGTGTGTGTGTGTGTTTATGTGTGTGTATGTATTTGTGTGTGTGTGTGTGTGTTTTTATGTGTGTGTATGTGTGTTTATGTTTTTGTGTGTGCATGTGTTTGTGTGTCTATGTATTTGTGCGTGTATTCATGTGTATGTGTGTTTATGTGTTTGTATGTATTTTGTGTGTGTATGTATTCATGTGTATTTGTGTGTGTGTGTGTGTGTGTGTGTGTGTATATATGTATTTTTGTGTGTTTTTGTGTGTGTGTGTGTGTATACATGTGTATGTGTGTGTATGAGGCTCCAGTTCACGGGGTATTTGGGAAAAGTACTTTGTAGTCGTTTATATGTATATAGAAATATTTATACAGCATATTTGTATTTGTTCTAATCTGTTAAGCGTCTCTGTAGACGTCCCTGCGTCGGCTGACAACTCAATGCCGGATGTGGCCGTCAGGTTGCCATGGCAACGCTCGTCATCAGCTGATCTTCTTCTTCTCTTACCGACCACAACGTCTTTATCTCATCAGCTGATCTCTACCCAGAATCAACGTCCTTACTCCAGTCTACAACCATGTATGTATCTGTGTGTGTGTGCATGAAGTATACTTTATTAGTTAAATTACAATTTACACTCTGTTGTTATTACACACATTACACAAAGGCCTGAACTACACACACATGCTCAGTACCTATACATGCACTAATGGAGAGATGTCAGAGTGGGGGGGGCTGCCCATGGAAAGACACCCCGAGCAGTTGGGGGTTCGGTGCCTTGCTCCAGAGCACCTTGGCAGTGCCCAGGAGGTGAACTGGCCCCTCTCCAGCTACCAGTCCACCACCAGACTCTGGTCCGTACGGGGACTTGAACCAGCGACCCTCTGGGTCTCTATGTGTATGTGTATCTGTGTGTGTGTGTGTGTGTCTGTGTGTGTGTATGTCTGTGTGTGGGTTTGTTTGTGTGTGTGTCTATGTGTGCATGTGAGTCTCTCTGTCTGTGTGTGTGAGTATCTGTATGTGTGTGTTTATCTGTATGTGTGTGTGTGTGTGTGTGTTTGTGTGTGTGTGTGTATGTGTATCTGTGTGTGTATGATTGTGTGTCTGTGTCCATGTTTGTCTGTATCTTTGTGTGTTTGTGTGTGTCTGTATGTGTAGGTGTATCTGTGTGTGTGTGTGTGTGTCTGTGTGTGTGTATGTCTGTGTTTGGGTTTGTTTGTGTGTGTGTGTCTGTGTGTGCATGTGTGTTAAGCTGAATCTCAAACGATGCCCCATAATAGAACTTCACTTCCCAGAGTGCACCAGTTGCTGTGCACCTGCTCAGTCATCATCAGTGATCAGGAGCACCTGGTAAGACATGGAGGTGCTCAGTCAGTCAGCAACACAAACTGCAGGGAGAAGACACTCCAAGTTCCCCCACAAAGCTCAGCAATGGGTTTATGCAAATATCAGTTCATTTTGACGAAATGTGTGAAATGATTTTCATGTTAATTTTTGGTTCTGTCTTAAAAGGTTTACAACCTGATCCACGACTAATCAACAACTAATCTACTGGCAGACCAATCACGCGACAGAGCCAGATAAGAATAAAAGTTTGAGTTGGAAGTTTGAGTTGTACACGTGTCCTTTGGGTGCTGAACGAGGGGAGAACTTGACAGTGTGGTGTGTGTGTGTGTGTGTGTGTGTGTGTGTGTGTGTGTGTGTGTGTGTGTGTGTGTGTGTGTGTGTGTTGGTGTGTGTGTCCCACTGTGATCATCTCACTCGGCTGTCAGCCTGGGTATTATTAGTTAAGTGAAGCAGGTTTAAAGGAATCCACTGGTGCTCATGAGTTTACCCCCCCATGCTGAAGTTAACATAGGGGGGTGTATACTTATGCAGAGGTGGGTAGATTAGCCAAAAATTGTACTCAAGTAAAAGTACTGTTACTTCAGAATAATATGACTCAAGTAAAAGTAAAAGTAGTCATCCAAATAATTACTTGAGTAAGAGTAAAAAAGTACTTGACGAAAAAACTACTCAAGTAGTGAGTAACTGTTGAGTAACGTCTGATTTATTTCTTAACACACACATTAATCAGACAGACAAAGATAAAAAAATAATAATTTTTAGGCAAATTATAGTTCATCCAATCAATAAAATAAATTTTAATTAATTTATTAATTACAAAATAGCTTACTTGAGAGACTTGTCACATCAAATTTGGATGGATACTGCATGTGTAAAACATACTGTATGTAACCTAAAAGACAAACATCCACCTCTCCACAGCAAAAACTAAAACTACCGCTACGTCTCCTCAGGTTAGATGTTGAGTTGTTGAAAGCTGACATGTCCGTTTGTTTTGGTCGACCCTGAACACACCGCATAACGTAGCTGCTGTTTTACACTTTTCCTAAAAGGTAACCATGCTTTCACTATGAGGCCGGGGGGGGGTTCCTCCTGGTCTGCGTGACTGCACAACGACGTGTGATTGGTTAAGCACAGTCACGTGGTAGAGCCTTTAGCGGAAGACTCTCTCTCTCTGTCAAAATAAAACATTAAAATGAGACGTACGCTGGGGTAAAAACAATGAAGCGTAGTAACGAGTAACGAGCTCATTGGAGCCTAATGTAGCGGAGTAAGAGTACAGTTTCTTCTTCACTAATCTACTCAAGTAAAAGTAAAAGTATAGTGATTTAAAACTACTCCTAGAAGTACAATTTTTTCAAAAACCTACTCAAGTAAATGTAACGGAGTAAATGTAACTCTTTACTACCCACCTCTGTACTTATGCCCCTGTATTTTAACATAGGGGGGGTGTATACTTATGCCCCTGTATTTAACATAGGGGGGTGTATACTTATGCCCCTGTATTTAACATAGGGGGGTGTATACTTCTGCCCCTGTATTTATCATAAGGGGTGTATACTTATGCCCCTGTATTTTAACATAGGGGGGTGTATACTTATGCCCTTATTTTAACATAGGGGGTGTATACTTATGCCCCTGTATTTTATCATAGGGGGGTGTATACTTATGCCCCTGTATTTTAACATAGGGGGTGTATACTTATGCCCCTGTATTTTAACATAGGGGGGTGTGTATACTTATACTTACAGAATTAGGGGACCACTGAGGTCCATATAAAGAGACTTCATTTATAAATATTTTTATATATATATATATATATATATATATATATATATATATATATATTCATGCAGTATATGTGTTAATATTCTACTGTGTTAAGCGTCCCTGTGTCGGCTAATATCTTCACGCAGGATGTGGCCGTCAGATCACCATGGCAACGCTTGTCATCAGCTGATCTTCTGACTTCTTTATCTCATCATCAGAAAAAACTTTACACAAGTCGAAGGCTGACGTGAGGGTGTGTGTGTGTGTATCTGAGTGTTTGTGTGTGTGTGTCTCTGTGTGTGTATGGGTGTGTGTATCTGAGTGTTTGTGTATGTGTGTGATGTTTATTGTAATATAATGAATCACAAATCACAATCATTATTAATAATGTTTATTATCCAGATGATAGATTATAGATATAGACCAAAATATAATAACATGTTAACAATGTTGACAACACGCTAATAACACGCTAATAATACAATGACAACACTCCAAGATACAACTATTATAAATGCATTAAAGACAATTCAGATTCCTTATATACAACATCCCATAGTATTAATATACATACACATACACACATACACACATACACACAGACAAACACACACACAAACACACACACTCACACACATACACACACACACACACACACATACACACACACACACATACACACACACACACACACACACACACACACCACACACACACACACACACACACACACACACACACACACACACACACACACACACACACACACACACACACACATACACACTCACACAGACAAACACACTCACACCATACCAACTTTATTTGTTAAGCACTTTACAACAACCAAAGTTGACCAAAGTGCTGTACAGAAAATAAACAAACATATTTATAATTAATAACCATACAATTAAAAACACACAAAGTAGTAAATAAGAACAAGTTGAAGAAGTCGACATCTTACTATGTGTCAAAAGCCAAAGAGAAAAGATGGGTTTTAAGAAGGGATTTAAAAACAGATAAAGAAGAGGCCTGTTTTACATGCAAAGGCAGATCATGCCATAGTTTAGGGGCCCGGTCCCCTCTGAGCTTACGCTTAGTTTTAGGCACAGTCAGGAGCAGCTGATCATCTGACCTGAGAGCGCGGACGGGTTTATAAGGGTGTAGAAGCTCAGAGAGGTATGGCGGGGCAAGACCATTTAGTGATTTAGTAACCCCAATTTATTACAGGGGTCTAACAATCATGGGGAAATGTGATCAGTTGTTTGTGATGTTGCCAAACAGTTTATGAGCTCCAAATAATGGATTTCAAAATACTTTTTTTAGTTTATAAATCACAAAACGGTTTAGGTCCATAATACCTTTCTGATCTGCTACTACACTATGACCCCCTATGACCTCCTACATCACTATCAATGGTGTTGTTCTACAGCTGACCCTGTGTCCTGAAAAGATATGTAAGGAAAATTTGCCTACTTTGACTTACAGTCGAGAGTCATCATGAATTTGTTTTAAATCATGCAAAACACCTGCTGCTTCCATCTGTCACTCTGACACATGGAAACCCAAACATGCAAAAGCATTGTTGTATTTGGACCTAGACCCAGTGAACAGCAGTCTGTTTGTTAGGAGATGCAAGAGAAGGATGGTCACAAACAAACACTGCTGACAAGGTGGGGGTTCATTAATAACTTCATGATTTTCAGTTCTTTTTTTCTTTGAAATGGCTCAAGAGAGATGGCATTGTCGATGGGTTAGTCTACCAATTTGGCCCCGACTGAAATATCTCAACTATTAGATCAATTGTCATAAAATGGTTTACTAACATTCATGGTCCAACTATTGGATTTACTGTCGCCAAATTCTGTTTTCCCTCAAGGCAAGGCAGCTTTATTTGTATAGCACATTTCAGCAACAGGGCAATTCAAAGTGCTTTACACAAAAACAGTCAAAGAACAGTTAAAAAATAAAAATAGATAAAACACAAGAATAAGATTTACAGTGCAGAAAGAAAGGCAACATCAAAAAGAAAGGTCTTCAGTCTTGATTTAAAAGAACTGAGAGTAGCAGCGGATCTACAGGTTTCTGGGAGTTTATTCCAGATATGAGGAGCATAGAAACTGAAAGCTGCTTCACCCTGTTTAGTTCTGACTCTAGGGACAGAAAGTAGACCTGTCCCAGATGACTTGAGAGGTCTGGGGGGGGGGGGTCTTAGTGTAATAGCAGATCAGAAATGTATTTTGGCCCTAAACCGTTTAGTGATTTATAAACTAGCATAAGTACTTTGATATAAATTCTTTGAGGTTAAGGAAGCCAGTGTAAAGTAAGGTTTCCAGATTTCTCAGACCAAATCCGGGGACATTTTCAGCTCAGAAGCGTATATACCTCCAAAACACGTCATGTTTTTATTTTTGTAAAACTTAAAACGGGGACACTAGACCTAGAGCTGTTCTCATTAGGGGCTGAGCCCCCCCCCCCCCCCCAAAGGTCTGATCCTAGACCCACCCCTGCTGCTACTTCCTACTCCACTACACTACACCTCAGAGGGGAATGTTTCAAAACATAAAGTCCTAATATTTCAAGATAGAAAGTCCTAATATTTCAAGATAAAAAGTCCTAATATTTCAAAATTAAAAGTCCTAATATTTTAAGATAGAAAGTCTTAATATTTCAAGATGGAAAGTCCTAATATTTCAAAATTAGAATTCCTAATATTTCAAAATTAAAAGTCCTAACATTTCAAGATAGAAAGTCCTAATATTTTAAGATAGGAAGTCATAATATTTCATGATAAAACATCATAATATTTCAAGATAAAAAGTCCTAATATTTCAAGATATAACGTCCTAATATTTCAAAATAGAAAGTCCTAATATTTCAAGATAGAAAGTCTTTATTTTTAAAGATAGAAAGTCTTTATTTTTAAAGATAGAAAGTCTTAATTTTTCAAGATACCGGGGACGTCTGGTCACCCTAGTGTGAAGACTTCAGAACTGGAGTGATGTGATCCAGTCTCTTGGTCTTAGTGAGGACTGGAGTGATGTGATCCAGTCTCTTGGTCTTAGTGAGGACTCGAGCAGCAGCGTTCTGAATCAGCTGCAGCTGTCTGGTTGATTTTTTAGGGAGACCTGTAAAGACCCCGTTACAGTAGTCAAGTCTACTGAAGATGAAAGCATGGACCAGTTTTTCCAAACCCTGTTGACACATAAGTCCTTTAACCCTTGATATATTCTTAAGGTGATAGTAAGCTGACTTTGTAATTGTCTTAATGTGGCTGTTAAATTCAGGTCAGAGTCCATGACTACACCAAGATTTCTGGCTTTGTCTGTTGTTTTTAACATTGTTGTCTTTTAATCGTTCCTCTTTTGCTCCTAAAACATTTAATTTCAGAAAGTTCTGACACATCCAGTCGTTAATTTGTACAATAAACTTATAATTTGTAGTAACTTTGGTTTTCCCAATTTATTACAGGGGTCAAACAATCATGGGAAAATGTGATCAGTTGTTTGTGATGTTGCCCAACAGTTTATGAGCTGCAAATAATGGATTTCAAAATACTTTTTTTTAGTTTATAAATCACAAAATGGTTAAGGTCCAAAATACCTTTCTGATCTGCTACTACACTATGACCCCCTTTGACCTCCTAGATCACTATCAATGGTGTTGTTCTACTGCTGTACCTGTGTCCTGAAAAGATGTGAGGAAAATTTGCCTACTTTATTTACAGTCAAGAGTCATCATGAATTTGTTTTAAATCATGCAAAACACCTGCTGCTTCCATCTGTCACTCTGACACATGGATACCCAAAAATGCAAAAGCATTGTTATATTTGGACCTAGACCCAGTGAACAGCAGTCTGTTTGTTTGGAGATGCAAGAGAAGGACGATCACAAACAAACACTGCTGACAAGGTGGGTGTTCATTAATAACCTAATGATTTTTTAAAACGAGCTGGTCCCCTCACAATCTTGTAAATTCTGGCCGAGTTTCCTCGTAAACAAAGCTGAACAGTCCATCATTTTTGGACTTTGATCGCTTCTGCTGTCTGTCCTGAAGCAGCCACATTGTTTCTTTGCAAACAGAGGAAAAGGCTAAAGCCCAAGCTTTTGATTGACAGCTGAAATAAGCCAATCCGTCCACTGTAGGCTGGGTTCTCCTTTATGGAAGCCAATAAAGTCGCAGGGTTTACAGAGGAGGGTCCTGGTTAAATATTGAAAGCTACTCTATCCAATTACAACCTAACATTATGAAACCAGCCTCCCTGTGTAGCCAATAAGAAGACGAGTTGATTGATACCAAACATGGCTAGAAAAATGTAACCCTGTGATGGCTCCAGCTGTGTCAAAGCAAAAATAAAGCCTTCTTATGGCATTTCACCATTTCATCAAATTATGATTACTTATTTCTATAAATCTATGCATGTAGTTCTTTCAGGTATATGTGTGAGTGATGTGGAAGTGTTTTTGTATTTCAGAAGTATTGCATTTTTCACTTTTGGGCTTTTTTTAGAAATAAGAAATGAGAAAAACTCAAAGACATATCTGTAGAATTACATTCATATAAAATCCATTTTCTAAGTCATTTTTTCTGATTTGTTCTGTTCTAAGTTGAGACATGTGGCTAGGGTACTATTTTTGTATGTAGCCCATCTTATATGCTAACACTAGTGTTTTTTATTAATTTTCAGATGAATTACTTGGACGGAAATAGAAATTCTCTGTTCTAACCTCTGTAGCTCTGTGTCAGTAAGGTCTAGTGTCACAATGCCACTTGAAACAAAAAGTTGAGAGTGTTAACTTCCCATTGACCTCAGGATCATCCCAGAGGGCCAAAGTATGTGGAAACTGCAGCACTTTTTTGGGGGTAAAAATTTGGGCGAGAAAAGGATGTATTTTAAAGTGTCTCTAAAGAGGTTAGATTGGCTATCAGAAATGCTGAGTCATGTTAACAAAGGGGGGCTCATCACGCTCTGGGATGTACAGTATATAACCCAGTTTTTTCTTATATCTTGTGAAAGACTTTTCTACATTGTGCTGCTGTGCTGTGTGAAATTGTTAGGCTTATACCTGCAAGTATAAATAAAATACAAAGACCAAAATTTAGTTTTAGATCTCAACACTCCTATTTTGTTTCACTCTCAAAAACAGTTCTGCAACAGAACTTCCATAACACAGCAAGGACCCTGGTCAAGAGATATTTGATTTCATCAGTGAAGTGTTTGAGCTAATACTACTAATACTTGTAGGAGCCATACAAGTGGGTTTCCTCCAAAGCCACAGGGGGCAATGTATTGCATTGTTTGTCAAGGCCAAGGCTGACCTTGGGTAATTTAAGTTCCTCTATTGATGCAACAGGTGGTGTTAATTGAAAAAGAAAAACAGTTTTTATCTGTGCTCCGATTATTTTGTGGTTTTTAGGACTTTATTTGAGTAAAGTTGACGTTGTAAGGCTACAGAAAATAAATGCCTTAAATTCAAACTACTGAAAAAGACTGGACATTGTTATTCTGAGTACACGTTAGAAACAATAATTGTTAGAAACAATAATCCAAATTAGCAACTAAGTACTGGTCATAGTCACTACACTACTAATAGCTAGTACTCAGATACATTCTGAGAGGTAAACAAACCAAATATGCTTTTTTTAGTAATGTTTCTACCTGTGTGACTGAAAGCTGTATTAAGCTTTCTTTTTGAATGATGCCCAATGTTTCAAGGAAGTGTTTGATTGATTTGTAGCATACTGCTAGTGCACATATACAGTGGTGTGAAAAAGTGTTTGCCCCCTTCCTCATTTCCTGTTCCTTTGCATGTTTGTCACACTTAAGTGTTTCGGAACATCAAACCAATTTAAACAATAGTCAAGGACAACACAAGTAAACACAAAATGCAATTTGTAAATGAAGGTGTTTATTATTAAAGGTGAAAAAAAATCCTAACAAAAAAGTGATTGCCCCCCTTGTTAAAATCAAATCAAATCAAAATTTATTTATATAGCACTTTACAACTACCAGCAGGTATCCAAGTGCTTAACAAAATGAGTAAAAACACAACAACAACAGAAAGAGTAAACATAGAAAACAGTAAAATCAGAAAAAGGTTACAAAGAAACAAAGAATGAAATTGTCACACCACTACTACGTATTAAAAGCCAGACTGAACAATATGTTTTGAGTTTGGACCGGAAAAGAGCGACATCTGTAGCAGTACGTATATCAGGGGGTAACTTGTTCCAGAGTCCTTGGGGCAGCAACCGCAAAAGCTGATCCCCCCACGCTTATACCTGGACCTTGGGACTTCTAAAACTCAACTGACTTGAGACCGCAAAGACCGGTGTGTTCCGCACAGTTAAAATTTCCGCAAAACTCTGTGGGCGAGAGGACCGTTTAAAGCCTTAAAAACAAACAATAAAATCTTAAAATCTATCTAAAACGCACCGGGGCCAATGCAAGGTGTAGAGAACGGGAGTGATGTGGGCACGTCTAGGTGTATTTGTTAAAAAGCGAGCAGCAGCATTTTGAACAAGTTGAAGGCGTGAGATTGAAGTCTGATTCAGACCAACATAGAGGGCATTGCAGTAGTCAACCTTGAACTGATAAAGCATGAACGGCCTTTTCTAGGTCGGCCTGTTCAGAAAGGGCTTAACTTTAGCCAGCAGGCGAAGCTGGAAAAAGCTCATTTTAAAACGTTACTGATCTGCTTATCAAATTTCAACTGCAGTCAAAAGTAACCCCCAAATTTTTGACAAAAGATCTCGTGCAAGATGCCAGAGCTCCCAAACTAACAGCGGGCCATTCTTCATGGCTGGAGTACTGAAAATAATACACTCCGTTTATTATCATTTAAATTAAGAAAATTGTCTGAAAGCCACAACACGAATTCAGCAATGCAGTTTAGCAGGGAGTTTAGTGCAACACTGTCATTTGCTTTCATCGGCAAATAGATTTGTAAATCATCTGCGTAGCAATGAAACGACAGGTTGTACTTCCCTATAATCGCCCCTAAAGGTAGCAAATATAAAAGAAAACAGATAGGGCCAAGGATGGATCCCTGTGGTACCCCCAAGATAGAGAGCAACGGACGAGGAGAGGTCCCCAATCATAACAGAAAAGCTCTATTTGACAGATAGGAGCTGAACCAGTTGAGTGCCAAACCTTTGATGCCTACACAATTCTCAAGGCGTGAGAGGAGGACTGCATGGTCCACTGTATCAAACGCCGCTGTGAGGTCCAAAAGGACTAAAACAGTAGGATTCCCGGCATCTACAGATAGGGCAATATCATTATGTACCCTCAACAGTGCAGAACTCAGTGCTGTGGCGTGATCTACAAACCAGATTGAAACTTTCAAAAACACAATTCAGTTGTAAAAAGACTTGTAACTGTATAAAACAATTTTTCTAAAACCTTGAAAGAAAAGGCAGGTGAGAAAACTGGTCTAAAATTGGACAGCACGTAGAGTCAAGATTAGGCTTCTGAAGTAGGGCCTGACCACAGCATGTTTAAAGGCAGCTGGGACAGAACCTAAAGTAAGACAGGATTAAAAAGAGTAAGAAGACTCGCCCCAATGGTATTAAAAACCCTTTACCATTTTGGCGGGGACAATGTCTAAGGGACAGTTGGTGGTTTCATGTGATGTACAACCTCACTAAGTAACGTCAGAGAAACAGGCCAAATTCCTCAAACACAGCTGAGTGTGTAGGAGAAGCAGGTAAAAACACCTTAAAATTAGCACTGGTGATCTTCAATAGAGCTACTTTGTCAATAAAATAACCAAGAAAATCTCACATGTACTGAGTGACACATCTGTCGGAGCAGAGGAGCAGGGTTTAAGACTGAGTTAATAGTATTAATAACACTCTAGGTTCATGGCAACTGCTAGCTATGA
>NW_022604762.1:0-34284 GCF_008692095.1 Etheostoma spectabile
GCCACTTGCTGGGCCTTTGGGGGTGTGGGAGGGTGCTGGAGCCTGTTAACCCAGTGTCAGTGCATGTTTTTGGGCCACAGAGTGAAGGCTTTTAAACCCTGGAGGGCATAGGCCTGACTTAGAGTCACTTGCTGGGCATTAAGAGGGAGTGTGAGGGCGCCGAGCCTGTTAACCCCGTTCAGTGCACGTTTTCTGGGGTACAGAGGGGATGCATTTCAGCCTGGAGGCCGTTGCCTAGCAACAGAGCCCCTCACTGGGCCTTTGGGGGTGTGGGAGGGTGCTGGAGCCTGTTAACCCAGTGTCAGTGCATGTTATTGGGCCACAGAGTGAAGGGTTATAACCCTGGGGTCATAGGCCAGACTTAGAGCCCTTGCTGGGCCTTTGGGGGGTGTGGGAGGGTGCTGGAGAGCCTGTTAACCCAGTGTCGTGCATGTTATGGGGCCACAGAGTGAAGGCTTTTAACCCTGGAGTCATAGGCCTGACTTAGAGTCACTTGCTGGGCATTAAGAGGGAGTGTGAGGGCCCGGAGCCTGTTAACCCAGTGTCAGTGCACGTTTCTGGGGTACAGAGGGGATGCATTTCAGCCTGGAGCCGTTGCCCTAGCAACAGAGCCCCTCACTGGGCCTTTGGGGGTGTGGGAGGTGCTGGAGCCTGTTAACCCAGTGCCAGTGCATGTTTTATGGGGCCACAGAGTGAAGGGTTATAACCCTGGGGGTCATAGCCAGACTTAGAGCACTTGCTGGGCCTTTGGGGGTTGTGAGGGTGCTGGAGCCTGTTAACCCAGTGTCAGTGCATGTTATTGGCCACAGAGTGAAGCTTTTACCCCTGGAGGTCATAGTCCTGACTTAGAGTACTTGCTGGGCATTAAGAGGGAGTGTGAGGGCGCCGGAGCCTGTTAACCAGGTCAGTGCACGTTTCTGGGGTACAGAGGGATGCATTTCAGCCTGGAGGCCGTTTGCTAGAAACAGAGCCCCTCACTGGGCCTTTGGGGGGTGTGGAGGGGCTGGAGCCTGTTAACCCCAGTGTCAGTGCATGTTATGGGCCACAGAGTGAAGGGTTTATAACCCTGGGTGTCATAGGCCAGACTTAGAGCCACTTGCTGGGCCTTTGGGGGGTGTGGAGGGTTGCGGAGCCTCTTAACCCCGTGTCAGTGCATGTTTCTGGGTACAGAGGGATGCTTTTAGCCTGGAGGCCGTTGCCTACAACAGAGCCCTCACTGGGCCCTTTGGGGGTGTGGGAGGGTGCTGGAGCCTGTTACCCCAGTGTCAGTGCATGTTATGGGCCACAGAGTGAAGGGTTATAACCCTGGGGGTCAGGCCAGACTTAGAGCCACTTGCTGGGCCTTTGGGGGTGGTTGAGGGTGCTGAGCCTGTTAACCCCAGTGTCAGTGCATGTTTGGGGCCACAGAGTGAAGCTTTTAACCCTGGAGGTCATAGGCCAGACTTAGAGTCACTTGCTGGGCATTAAGAGGGAGTGGGTGAGCGCCGGAGCCTGTTACCCAGTGTCATGCACGTTTCTGGGTACAGAGGGGTGCATTTCAGCCTGGAGGCCGTGCCTAGCAAAGGAGCCCCGCACTGGGCCTTTGGGGGGTGTGGGAGGGTGCTGGAGCCTGTTAACAACCCAGTGTCAGTGCATGTTATTGGGCCACAGAGTGAAGGCTTTTAACCCTGGAGGTCATAGGCCTGACTTAGAGTCACTTGCTGGGCGTTAAGAGGGAGTGTGAGGGCGCCGGAGCCTGTTTAACCCAGTGTCAGTGCACGTTTCTGGGGTACAGAGGGGATGCATTTCAGCCTGGAGGCGTCCGTTGCCTAGCACAGAGCCCCTCACTGGGCCTTTGGGGGGTGTGGGAGGGTGCTGGAGCCTGTTAACCCAGTGTCAGTGCATGTTATTGGGCCACAGAGTGAAGGGTTATAACCCTGGGGGTCATAGGCCAGACTTAGAGCCACTTGCTGGCCTTTGGGGGGTTGGGAGGGTGCTGGAGCCTGTTACCCAGTGTCAGTGCATGTTATTGGGCCACAGAGTGAAGGCTTTTAACCCTGGAGGTCATAGGCCTGACTTAGAGTCACTTGCTGGGCATTAAGAGGGAGTGTGAGGGCGCCGAGCCTGTTAACCCAGTGTCAGTGCACGTTTCTGGGGTACAGAGGGGATGCATTTCAGCCTGGAGTGTTGTGGTTGGGGTTTTTGTTTGGGGTTATTTTCCCATTTGACCTTCCCTGTGTCTTCGTCCCGTTTTCTCCCTAGTCTGGTGTCATAGATCCTGTCTTATGTTTCCCTGTGTGTGTTTGTTATGCTGCTGCTTTATTTTGGCGGTCAGCTTCCTGTCTTGTCTTGTCTTGTCTAGTCTAGCTTTACTTTGTTTGTCTGATTGTCTTGCCCCGCCCTAATGTGATCCACCTGACGTCTCACCTGTTCCCCGTTACCCCTCGTTACCTCTTGTATTTAACCCCAGTGTTTCCTTTGTCTCTTGTCGGATCATTCTGTTTGTTCGCCTGTCAGCACGTCGCTTTGTCCCAGTGTCCCTGATTTTGTTCCTGTTTCCTTGGTCCTGGTGATTATAACGTTTTGCCTTTTTTTTGGATGTTTGCTTTTTGCCTTGTATTCTGGGTGGTTCGTTTTGTTGAGGCTTACTTTGTGTTTTTTGGACAATAAACCCCTGGTTACTACCCGCCTGCCTGCCTGCTGTCCTCATCTCTGCATTTGGTCCAATCCCACTCCTCCATAAATAATGATCCGACCAGCTATGGACCCAGCAGCCTTCGAGGATTTGGACAGGCTGGAGTATGCCGTTGGCCGGTTCGTCGTCGAGCTGGGGAAAACCACGGACGTGGGGCGCCGACTTATCATCTGTTCCCTGATAAGAAACGCTGTGACAAGCAAGCCCGGGCTCTTTGAGGTCCCAGGCATGAAGACCCTACTCCGGAGGTTTACCAGCTGGAAGCTAGCCTGCAGGTCATTCTTACCCCCACCAGCGAGCTGGCGCCTAGTGTTCCAGACCCCCAGCTGACGACGACCGCCGCCGCGGAGCCCCAGCTGACAACTTCCACCGCCGCGGAGTTCCCCCGGCTGACGACTGCCGCCGCCGCGGAAGATCCCAGCCGCCAGCTTCCGCCATTGAGGCGGATCCCCAGCCGCCGACCCCCGCCGTCGAGGCGGACTCCCGGCCGCCGACCCCCGCCGTCGAGGCGGACTCCCGGCCGCCGACCCCCGCCGTCGAGGCGGACTCCCGGCCGCCGACCCCCGCCGTCGAGGCGGACTCCCGGCCGCCGGCTCCCGCCGTAGAGGGGACTCCCAGCCGCCGGCTCCCGCCGTTGAGGCGGACTCCCAGCCGCCGGCTCCCGCCGTTGTGGCGGACTCCCAGCCGCCGGCTCCCGCCGTTGTGGCGGACTCCCAGCCGCCGGCTCCCGCCGTTGTGGCGACTCCCCAGCCGCCGGCTCCCGCCGTTGAGGCGGACTCCCAGCCGCCGGCTCCCGCCGACGAGGCGGTCCCCCAGCCGCCGCTGACCGGCGCCTTGGACTCTAGGCCGACTTACTCCTCTGAACTTGGCCAGGTACTCAGCGTCACTGAACCCCGGCTGGCGCTCGGTGGTCCTGGTCCCCGGCCGATGGCCATCCTTTGTGGCCCTCGGTCGGCGGTTGGCGTCCCCGACCCCCAGCCGGTGTCTGGGCCTCTGCCCTCTCGGGGCACTGGCTCCCGGGTCACCCTGGTCTCGGCTCCAGGGTCCCCTGGGACCCAGTCCCCTGTTTTCCTCAGGTCCTGGTCCTAGGCCCAGGTCCTCAGGAACCCCTGTCTTTCCTGTCCTAGCCTCTCCTAGTCCTAGTCTCCCTAGTCTCGTGTCTGTCCCTGTCTCTGTCTTTGTCCCAGTCACTGTGTCTGTTCCTGTCCCCGTCTCTGTACCTGTTCGTATCCCTGTCCCAGTGCTTGTCCCCGTGCCTACGTCTGTCCCTGTGCTTGTCTCAGTCCCTGTGTTTGTCTCTGTTCCAGTCTTTGTCCCTGTCCCGGTCACTGTCTCTGTCCCCGTCACCCTTCCTGTTCCCGTCTTTCTTCCTGTCCCCGCGTCCACCCATCCAACTTCGTTCCCACACCTGATCCGTCTGTAGTCTCGCCGTCTCCGTCCGTCCCATCTAAAACTGCCCCTGAACCGCGACCCCTCTGTCTCCATGCTGTCCGTCCCGTCTATGACCGCGTCTTTCCCACCTGTTTGTTCCGAGTCTAGCCCGTCCCCCATGAGATTCCTAGTACGCCCCCCCGTGGGCTTTTTCGTATCCCTCGTGTGCCTCTCCGTAGGCTTTCTCGTATTCCTCGTGCTCCTCGTGCGCCCTCTGCTGGGCTTTTCCGTGCGCCCTCCAGTGGGCTTCTTCGCGTGCCTCTCTGTAGGCTTTCCCGTATCCCTCGTGCTCCTCGTGCGCCCTCTAGCGGGCTTTTCCGTGGGCTACGTCTGGCGCCCTCTCGTGGAGAATTTCGGTATACCCGCTCTCGGGTCCCTAGTGCGCCCTCTCGTGGGCACCCTTGTACATCCCCTCGCGCCTCGTAATGCCCTTTCCTTGGTCTATCTCCGGTGCCAGTGTTCGTTAGTCACCCATACTCCCTGTGTCTCTGTATATTTCTCCCTTTTTCTGTTTGTTTCTCTTTGTCCCTGGGTCGGTGTCTCCCCCGCTTTGTATGGACACAGTTGATCAGGTGAAAACTTATGAGATCATGGAAGTTGTTTCAGAAATGTGAATGTCTGTTCTTCTTCTTTCAAGTCTAGTGTAGTTTTTAGCTTCTAAATCCAGAGAGCCTTCTGTTTTGTGCGTGTTTTTAGGGAGAGATAATGGTAAACGTGTGTATGTATGTGTACCATGCTCTCTTCATTTCTCTGTTTGTACGCCCAGTACAGGCTCTACAACTCTAGTAATTACATTGTTACTGTATGTGTGTGTGTATATAGTATGTGTGTATATATGTGTATGTGTTATATGTATGTATACGTGTGTATATCTGTGTGTGTGTGTGTGTGTGTGTGTGTGTGTGTGTGTGTATATATATATATTACTGTTACCGGGATCCTGCATGTTTATATATGCATCTACATGAGTTGTTATGTCTTAAGATCCTGTCGTTCTTTACAGTGTTTGCTTTCAGCCAACCCTTGCTGTTTTGCCTTTTTGTTTTTTGTATCTTTTTGTGTTGTAGCCAAACATCGTCCTTCTTCTAGCTTCTCTGGTGGCACTCTGCTCTCTGTCCCCCACCTGTCTCGTTTAGTTTTTTCTGTCCCTGTGTTGGCATCCCCCTCGTTTTGTCCCTCTCTTTGGTCTAGTCACGTCTCATTCTGTCCCCAGTCTTCTTGCTCTGTCTCTTTTTTTTTGCTGTCTGCCTGTCTTCTCTGTGTATCTCCCGTTCCGTCTTCCTTCTGGTTGCCTGGTCTCATTGTTGTTTTTTCCCTCTCTGCTTTGGTCCCTGTCTGTCCCGCTCCCTTGTTATCTCTTTCCGTGTTTCACTCCCTGCCCCTACCTCCCTGCGTTTTCCTCTTTCCCTTTGTTTGTCTGTCTGACCCCTCACCTGTCTCTCTCCTCTGTTCACTGTCTGTCTCTCCCTTTCTTCCATCGCTCTGTCTCTCGTGCTTTTTTGTGCCTGTCTATCTTGTTCTTTGTCCCTCTCGCTTCCTTGTTTTCTTTTTGTTTTGTGTGGGTGTCTCTCTCTTTCCCTGTGTCTGTCCTGCTCTCTGGGTTTCAGTCCCTTTTTCTGCCTGTTTGTGTGGGTGACTCTCCCCGTTCCTCTCTGTTTCTAGTGTTTTTTGCCTTTCTATCTGGGCTGCGCTGTACCTGTCCCTGCTTGCTTCTCGCTCCTTTTTTCTGTTCTTCTCCTCCTAGTCCTCTCTTGTCTTCATCCTCGCCCCTTCCCGATTACTCGTCTCAATCGCACTGTCTCTCTTGCTTTTTGTATCTGTCTGTCTTGCTCTCTGTACTGTATCTGTCTGTCTTGCTCTCTGTGCTTCTCCCTCTTTCGGTGTGGCTCTGTGTCTCACTGTCTTTCTGGTTGTATCAGTCTCTCCCATGTCTCTCTTGGTCCCTGTGTCGGTCTAGTTCACTCTGTCTCTGCGTCTTGCTGTCTCTTCCCCTTTCTATGTCTGTCGGTCTTGCACTCTGCGTCGCTGTCCCTTTCTCTCCCCCTATTTGTTTGTGTGTAGCTCGCTCTCTTTCCGTGTGTCTCTGTCTCTTGCTCTCTGTGTCTCTCTCCGTCTCCCCGTCTCTCTCTGGCTCTCTCTCTGTGCCTGCCCCTAGTTCCTTTTCGGCTCCCTTTCTCTGTCCCTCTCCTCCATCCCTCGCTGTCTTTGGTCCTCGCCCTGTCTCCATTGCTCTGTCTCTGTTGCTCCCTATGTCTGTCTTCTCTGTGTCACTCTCGCTCTGTTTGATATCTCTGTCTGTCTCTCTCTTTCTTTCTGTTGGTTGTCTCTGTTTCTCCCGGTCGGTTTTGCTCTCTGTCCTGGTGTCTTTTCCCCTGTCTTTTTCGTTCCCGGTGTCTGTCTGTCTGTCTGTCTGTCTTGTCCTCTGTCTCTCTCTCATTCGGATTGCTGTTTGTCTCTCTCTGTCGCTCTCTCTCCTTCTATGTGGGTCTCTGTGGTTCTACCGCTCTGTCTCTTTCTCCTCCTCTGTCTTGTTCTGTGTCTTTCTGTGTCCCGCTCGCTCTCTCCCTTTGTCCCTCCTCGGTCTTTTCTCCTTTGGTCCCTCGCTCGCTACTGGTCTCAGCCCTTGTTCTGGACTTCTTTGTGCTCTCCGTTAGTGCCTTCTCTTTGTCTGGTCTTCTGTCCTATCCTTTCTCCCCTCCTGCGTCCTCTAGTCTCAGTCTTGTTCCTCCTTCGCACTTTCCTTCGTCTCCTTTCCCCATCTCCTCTTCCTTGGTCTCCTTCTTCCGGTCGCTCCCTCCTCCTCTGTCCCTCTCTCGCTCCCTCCTTCTCAGTCCCTCCCTCCTTTCCAGTCCTCTCTCGCTCCCTTTTTCCTTCCTCTTCTTCTGGTCTGCCCTGTCTCCCCTTCAATCCCTCGTTGTGCCTCTTCCTTGTTCCCAGGTCTGGCTTACTTTGTCAGTGCTCCCCTATGCCCTGTCCCCCGTGCTCCGGTTTTCCTTCTGTCCCTTGTTTCTCCGTCCCTTGGCCCCTCTCTTCCAGTGTCTTCCGCCCTTACTGGGTTGTTTTTTGTTCTCTTTTGGGTTTTTGTTTGGGGTTTTTGACATCTGGTATCTGTCTTTGGGGGGGGGGGTTCTGTTGTGGGTTGGGGTTTTTGTTTGGGGTTATTTTCCCATTTGACCTTCCCTGTGTCTTCGTCCCGGTTTTCTCCCTAGTCTGGTGTCATAGATCCTGTCTTATGTTTCCCTGTGTGTGTTTGTTATGCTGCTGCTTTATTTTGGCGGTCAGCTTCCTGTCTTGTCTTGTCTTGTCTAGTCTAGCTTTACTTTGTTTGTCTGATTGTCTTGCCCCGCCCTAATGTGATCCACCTGACGTCTCACCTGTTCCCCGTTACCTCGTTACCTCTTGTATTTAACCCCAGTGTTTCCTTTGTCTCTTGTCGGATCATTCTGTTTGTTCGCCTGTCAGCACGTCGCTTTGTCCCAGTGTCCCTGATTTTGTTCCTGTTTCCTTGGTCCTGGTGATTATACGTTTTGCCTTTTTTTTGGATGTTTGCTTTTTGCCTTGTATTCTGGGTGGTTCGTTTTGTTGAGGCTTACTTTGTGTTTTTTGGACAATAAACCCCTGGTTACTACCCGCCTGCCTGCCTGCTGTCCTCATCTCTGCATTTGGGTCCAATCCCCACTCCTCCATAACACTGGAGGCCGTTGCCTAGCAACAGAGCCCCTCACTGGGCCTTTGGGGGGGTGGGAGGGTGCTGGAGCCTGTTAACCCAGTGTCAGTGCATGTTATTGGGCCACAGAGTGAAGGGTTATAACCCTGGGGGTCATAGGCCAGACTTAGAGCCACTTGCTGGGCCTTTGGGGGTGTGGGAGGGTGCTGGAGCCTGTTAACCCAGTGTCAGTGCATGTTATTGGGCCACAGAGTGAAGGCTTTTAACCCTGGAGGTCATAGGCCTGACTTAGAGTCACTTGCTGGGCATTAAGAGGGAGTGTGAGGGCGCCGGAGCCTGTTAACCCAGTGTCAGTGCACGTTTCTGGGGTACAGAGGGGATGCATGTCAGCCTGGAGGCCGTTGCCTAGCAACAGAGCCCCTCACTGGGCCTTTGGGGGTGTGGGAGGGTGCTGGAGCCTGTTAACCCAGTGTCAGTGCATGTTATTGGGCCACAGAGTGAAGGGTTATAACCCTGGGGGTCATAGGCCAGACTTAGAGCCACTTGCTGGGCCTTTGGGGGTGTGGGAGGGTGCTGGAGCCTGTTAACCCAGTGTCAGTGCATGTTATTGGGCCACAGAGTGAAGGCTTTAACCCTGGAGGGCATAGGCCTGACTTAGAGTCACTTGCTGGGCATTAAGAGGGAGTGTGAGGGCGCCGGAGCCTGTTAACCCAGTGTCAGTGCACGTTTCTGGGGTACAGAGGGGATGCATTTCAGCCTGGAGGCCGTTGCCTAGCAACAGAGCCCCTCACTGGGCCTTTGGGGGGTGTGGGAGGGTGCTGGAGCCTGTTAACCCAGTGTCAGTGCATGTTATTGGGCCACAGAGTGAAGGGTTATAACCCTGGGGTCATAGGCCAGACTTAGAGCCACTTGCTGGGCCTTTGGGGGGTGTGGGAGGGTGCTGGAGCCTGTTAACCCAGTGTCAGTGCATGTTATTGGGCCACAGAGTGAAGGCTTTAACCCTGGAGGTCATAGGCCTGACTTAGAGTCACTTGCTGGGCATTAAGAGGGAGTGTGAGGGCGCCGGAGCCTGTTAACCCAGTGTCAGTGCACGTTTCTGGGGTACAGAGGGGATGCATTTCAGCCTGGAGGCCGTTGCCTAGCAACAGAGCCCCTCACTGGGCCTTTGGGGGGGTGGGAGGGTGCTGGAGCCTGTTAACCCAGTGTCAGTGCATGTTATTGGGCCACAGAGTGAAGGGTTATAACCCTGGGGGTCATAGGCCAGACTTAGAGCCACTTGCTGGGCTTTGGGGGGTGTGGGAGGGTGCTGGATCCTGTTAACCCAGTGTCAGTGCATGTTATTGGGCCACAGAGTGAAGGGTTATAACCCTGGGGGTCATAGGCCAGACTTAGAGCCACTTGCTGGGCCTTTGGGGGGTGTGGGAGGGTGCTGGAGCCTGTTAACCCAGTGTCAGTGCATGTTATTGGGCCACAGAGTGAAGGGTTATAACCCTGGGGGTCATAGGCCAGACTTAGAGCCACTTGCTGGGCCTTTGGGGGGTGTGGGAGGGTGCTGGAGCCTGTTAACCCAGTGTCAGTGCATGTTATTGGGCCACAGAGTGAAGGCTTTTAACCCTGGAGGTCATAGGCCTGACTTAGAGTCACTTGCTGGGCATTAAGAGGGAGTGTGAGGGCGCCGGAGCCTGTTAACCCAGTGTCAGTGCACGTTTCTGGGGTACAGAGGGGATGCATTTCAGCCTGGAGGCCGTTGCCTAGCAACAGAGCCCCTCACTGGGCCTTTGGGGGGTGTGGGAGGGTGCTGGAGCCTGTTAACCCAGTGTCAGTGCATGTTATTGGGCCACAGAGTGAAGGGTTATAACCCTGGGGGTCATAGGCCAGACTTAGAGCCACTTGCTGGGCCTTTGGGGGGTGTGGGAGGGTGCTGGGACATGTTTAGCCAGGGTCAGTGCATGTAACTGGGGCATAGAGTGAAGGCCTATAACCCTGGAGGTCACAGGCCAGACTTAGAGCCACTTGCTGGGCCTTTGGGGGGTGTGGGAGGGTGCTGGAGCCTGTTAACCCAGTGTCAGTGCATGTTATTGGGCCACAGAGTGAAGGCTTTTAACCCTGGAGGTCATAGGCCTGACTTAGAGTCACTTGCTGGGCATTAAGAGGGAGTGTGAGGGCGCCGGAGCCTGTTAACCCAGTGTCAGTGCACGTTTCTGGGGTACAGAGGGGATGCATTTCAGCCTGGAGGCCATTGCCTAGCAACAGAGCCCCTCACTGGGCCTTTGGGGGGTGTGGGAGGGTGCTGGAGCCTGTTAACCCAGTGTCAGTGCATGTTATTGGGCCACAGAGTGAAGGGTTATAACCCTGGGGGTCATAGGCCAGACTTAGAGCCACTTGCTGGGCATTAAGAGGGAGTGTGAGGGCGCCGGAGCCTGTTAACCCAGTGTCAGTGCACGTTTCTGGGGTACAGAGGGAATGCATTTCAGCCTGGAGGCCGTTGCCTAGCAACAGAGCCACTCACTGGGCCTTTGGGGGGTGTGGGAGGGTGCTGGAGCCTGTTAACCCAGTGTCAGTGCATGTTATTGGGCCACAGAGTGAAGGGTTATAACCCTGGGGGTCATAGGCCAGACTTAGAGCCACTTGCTGGGCCTTTGGGGGGTGTGGGAGGGTGCTGGGGCCTGTTTAGCCAGGGTCAGTGCATGTAACTGGGGCACAGAGTGAAGGCCTATAACCCTGGAGGTCACAGGCCAGACTTAGAGCCACTTGCTGGGCCTTTGGGGGGTGTGGGAGGGTGCTGGAGCCTGTTAACCCAGTGTCAGTGCATGTTATTGGGCCACAGAGTGAAGGCTTTTAACCCTGGAGGTCATAGGCCTGACTTAGAGTCACTTGCTGGGCGTTAAGAGGGAGTGTGAGGGCGCCGGAGCCTGTTAACCCAGTGTCAGTGCACGTTTCTGGGGTACAGAGGGGATGCATTTCAGCCTGGAGGCCGTTGCCTAGCAACAGAGCCCCTCACTGGGCCTTTGGGGGGTGTGGGAGGGTGCTGGAGCCTGTTAACCCAGTGTCAGTGCATGTTGTTGGGCCACAGAGTGAAGGGTTATAACCCTGGGGGTCATAGGCCAGACTTAGAGCCCCTCACTGGGCCTTTGGGGGGTGTGGGAGGGTGCTGGAGCCTGTTAACCCAGTGTCAGTGCATGTTATTGGGCCACAGAGTGAAGGGTTATAACCCTGGGGGTCATAGGCCAGACTTAGAGCCACTTGCTGGGCCTTTGGGGGGTGTGGGAGGGTGCTGGAGCCTGTTAACCCAGTGTCAGTGCATGTTATTGGGCCACAGAGTGAAGGCTTTTAACCCTGGAGGTCATAGGCCTGACTTAGAGTCACTTGCTGGGCATTAAGAGGGAGTGTGAGGGCGCCGGAGCCTGTTAACCCAGTGTCAGTGCACGTTTCTGGGGTACAGAGGGGATGCATTTCAGCCTGGAGGCCGTTGCCTAGCAAGAGCCCCTCACTGGGCCTTTGGGGGGTGTGGGAGGGTGCTGGAGCCTGTTAACCCAGTGTCAGTGCATGTTATTGGGCCACAGAGTGAAGGGTTATAACCCTGGGGGTCATAGGCCAGACTTAGAGCCCCTCACTGGGCCTTTGGGGGGTGTGGGAGGGTGCTGGAGCCTGTTAACCAGTGTCAGTGCATGTTATTGGGCCACAGAGTGAAGGCTTATAACCCTGGAGGTCATAGGCCAGACTTAGAGCCACTTGCTGGGCCTTTGGGGGGTGTGGGAGGCTGGAGCCTGTTAACCCAGTGTCAGTGCATGTTATTGGGCCACAGAGTGAAGGCTTTTAACCCTGGAGGTCATAGGCCTGACTTAGAGTCACTTGCTGGGCATTAAGAGGGAGTGTGAGGGCGCCGGAGCCTGTTAACCCAGTGTCAGTGCACGTTTCTGGGGTACAGAGGGGATGCATTTCAGCCTGGAGGCCGTTGCCTAGCAACAGAGCCCTCACTGGGCCTTTGGGGGGTGTGGGAGGGTGCTGGAGCCTGTTAACCCAGTGTCAGTGCATGTTATTGGGCCACAGAGTGAAGGGTTATAACCCTGGGGGTCATAGGCCAGACTTAGAGCCACTTGCTGGGCCTTTGGGGGTGTGGGAGGGTGCTGGAGCCTGTTAACCCAGTGTCAGTGCATGTTATTGGGCCACAGAGTGAAGGCTTTTAACCCTGGAGGTCATAGGCCTGACTTAGAGTCACTTGCTGGGCTTTAAGAGGGAGTGTGAGGGCGCCGGAGCCTGTTAACCCAGTGTCAGTGCACGTTTCTGGGGTACAGAGGGGATGCATTTCAGCCTGGAGGCCGTTGCCTAGCAACAGAGCCCCTCACTGGGCCTTTGGGGGGTGTGGGAGGGTGCTGGAGCCTGTTAACCCAGTGTCAGTGCATGTTATTGGGCCACAGAGTGAAGGTTATAACCCTGGGGGTCATAGGCCAGACTTAGAGCCACTTGCTGGGCCTTTGGGGGGTGTGGGAGGGTGCTGGAGCCTGTTAACCCAGTGTCAGTGCATGTTATTGGGCCACAGAGTGAAGGGTTTAACCCTGGGGGTCATAGGCCAGACTTAGAGCCACTTGCTGGGCCTTTGGGGGGTGTGGGAGGGTGCTGGAGCCTGTTAACCCAGTGTCAGTGCATGTTTTGGGCCACAGAGTGAAGGCTTTTAACCCTGGAGGTCATAGGCCTGACTTAGAGTCACTTGCTGGGCATTAAGAGGGAGTGTGAGGGCGCCGGAGCCTGTTAACCCAGTGTCAGTGCACGTTTCTGGGGTACAGAGGGGATGCATTTCAGCCTGGAGGCCGTTGCCTAGCAACAGAGCCCCTCACTGGGCCTTTGGGGGGTGTGGGAGGGTGCTGGAGCCTGTTAACCCAGTGTCAGTGCATGTTATTGGGCCACAGAGTGAAGGGTTATAACCCTGGGGGTCATAGGCCAGACTTAGAGCCACTTGCTGGGCCTTTGGGGGGTGTGGGAGGGTGCTGGAGCCTGTTAACCCAGTGTCAGTGCATGTTATTGGGCCACAGAGTGAAGGCTTTTAACCCTGGAGGTCATAGGCCTGACTTAGAGTCACTTGCTGGGCGTTAAGAGGGAGTGTGAGGGCGCCGGAGCCTGTTAACCCAGTGTCAGTGCACGTTTCTGGGGTACAGAGGGGATGCATTTCAGCCTGGAGGCCGTTGCCTAGCAACAGAGCCCCTCACTGGGCCTTTGGGGGGTGTGGGAGGGTGCTGGAGCCTGTTAACCCAGTGTCAGTGCATGTTATTGGGCCACAGAGTGAAGGGTTATAACCCTGGGGGTCATAGGCCAGACTTAGAGCCACTTGCTGGGCCTTTGGGGGGTGTGGGAGGGTGCTGGAGCCTGTTAACCCAGTGTCAGTGCATGTTATTGGGCCACAGAGTGAAGGCTTTTAACCCTGGAGGTCATAGGCCTGACTTAGAGTCACTTGCTGGGCATTAAGAGGGAGTGTGAGGGCGCCGGAGCCTGTTAACCCAGTGTCAGTGCACGTTTCTGGGGTACAGAGGGGATGCATTTCAGCCTGGAGGCCGTTGCCTAGCAACAGAGCCCCTCACTGGGCCTTTGGGGGGTGTGGGAGGGTGCTGGAGCCTGTTAACCCAGTGTCAGTGCATGTTATTGGGCCACAGAGTGAAGGGTTATAACCCTGGGGGTCATAGGCCAGACTTAGAGCCACTTGCTGGGCCTTTGGGGGGTGTGGGAGGGTGCTGGAGCCTGTTAACCCAGTGTCAGTGCATGTTATTGGGCCAGAGAGTGAAGGCTTTTAACCCTGGAGGTCATAGGCCTGACTTAGAGCCACTTGCTGGGCCTTTGGGGGGTGTGGGAGGGTGCTGGAGCCTGTTAACCCAGTGTCAGTGCATGTTATTGGGCCACAGAGTGAAGGCTTTTAACCCTGGAGGTCATAGGCCTGACTTAGAGTCACTTGCTGGGCATTAAGAGGGAGTGTGAGGGCGCCGGAGCCTGTTAACCCAGTGTCAGTGCACGTTTCTGGGGTACAGAGGGGATGCATTTCAGCCTGGAGTGTTGTGGGTTGGGGTTTTTGTTTGGGGTTATTTTCCCATTTGACCTTCCCTGTGTCTTCGTCCCGGTTTTCTCCCTAGTCTGGTGTCATAGATCCTGTCTTATGTTTCCCTGTGTGTGTTTGTTATGCTGCTGCTTTATTTTGGCGGTCAGCTTCCTGTCTTGTCTTGTCTTGTCTAGTCTAGCTTTACTTTGTTTGTCTGATTGTCTTGCCCCGCCCTAATGTGATCCACCTGACGTCTCACCTGTTCCCCGTTACCTCGTTACCTCTTGTATTTAACCCCAGTGTTTCCTTTGTCTCTTGTCGGATCATTCTGTTTGTTCGCCTGTCAGCACGTCGCTTTGTCCCAGTGTCCCTGATTTTGTTCCTGTTTCCTTGGTCCTGGTGATTATACGTTTTGCCTTTTTTTTGGATGTTTGCTTTTTGCCTTGTATTCTGGGTGGTTCGTTTTGTTGAGGCTTACTTTGTGTTTTTTGGACAATAAACCCCTGGTTACTACCCGCCTGCCTGCCTGCTGTCCTCATCTCTGCATTTGGGTCCAATCCCCACTCCTCCATAACATAATGATCCGACCAGCTATGGACCCAGCAGCCTTCGAGGATTTGGACAGGCTGGAGTATGCCGTTGGCCGGTTCGTCGTCGAGCTGGGGAAAACCACGGACGTGGGGCGCCGACTTATCATCTGTTCCCTGATAAGAAACGCTGTGACAAGCAAGCCCGGGCTCTTTGAGGTCCCAGGCATGAAGACCCTACTCCGGGAGGTTTACCAGCTGGAAGCTAGCCTGCAGGTCATTCTTACCCCCACCAGCGAGCTGGCGCCTAGTGTTCCAGACCCCCAGCTGACGACGACCGCCGCCGCGGAGCCCCAGCTGACAACTTCCACCGCCGCGGAGTTCCCCCGGCTGACGACTGCCGCCGCCGCGGAAGATTCCCAGCCGCCAGCTTCCGCCATTGAGGCGGATCCCCAGCCGCCGACCCCCGCCGTCGAGGCGGACTCCCGGCCGCCGACCCCCGCCGTCGAGGCGGACTCCCGGCCGCCGACCCCCGCCGTCGAGGCGGACTCCCGGCCGCCGACCCCCGCCGTCGAGGCGGACTCCCGGCCGCCGGCTCCCGCCGTAGAGGCGGACTCCCAGCCGCCGGCTCCCGCCGTTGAGGCGGACTCCCAGCCGCCGGCTCCCGCCGTTGTGGCGGACTCCCAGCCGCCGGCTCCCGCCGTTGTGGCGGACTCCCAGCCGCCGGCTCCCGCCGTTGTGGCGGACTCCCAGCCGCCGGCTCCCGCCGTTGAGGCGGACTCCCAGCCGCCGGCTCCCGCCGACGAGGCGGTCCCCCAGCCGCCGCTGACCGGCGCCTTGGACTCTAGGCCGACTTACTCCTCTGAACTTGGCCAGGTACTCAGCGTCACTGAACCCCGGCTGGCGCTCGGTGGTCCTGGTCCCCGGCCGATGGCCATCCTTTGTGGCCCTCGGTCGGCGGTTGGCGTCCCCGACCCCCAGCCGGTGTCTGGGCCTCTGCCCTCTCGGGGCACTGGCTCCCGGGGTCACCCTGGTCTCGGCTCCAGGGGTCCCCTGGGACCCAGTCCCCTGTTTTCCTCAGGTCCTGGTCCTAGGCCCAGGTCCTCAGGAACCCCTGTCTTTCCTGTCCTAGCCTCTCCTAGTCCTAGTCTCCCTAGTCTCGTGTCTGTCCCTGTCTCTGTCTTTGTCCCAGTCACTGTGTCTGTTCCTGTCCCCGTCTCTGTACCTGTTCGTATCCCTGTCCCAGTGCTTGTCCCCGTGCCTACGTCTGTCCCTGTGCTTGTCTCAGTCCCTGTGTTTGTCTCTGTTCCAGTCTTTGTCCCTGTCCCGGTCACTGTCTCTGTCCCCGTCACCCTTCCTGTTCCCGTCTTTCTTCCTGTCCCCGCGTCCACCCCATCCAACTTCGTTCCCACACCTGATCCGTCTGTAGTCTCGCCGTCTCCGTCCGTCCCATCTAAAACTGCCCCTGAACCCGACCCCTCTGTCTCCATGCTGTCCGTCCCGTCTATGACCGCGTCTTTCCCACCTGTTTGTTCCGAGTCTAGCCCGTCCCCCAGTGAGATTCCTAGTACGCCCCCCCGTGGGCTTTTTCGTATCCCTCGTGTGCCTCTCCGTAGGCTTTCTCGTATTCCTCGTGCTCCTCGTGCGCCCTCTGCTGGGCTTTTCCGTGCGCCCTCCAGTGGGCTTCTTCGCGTGCCTCTCTGTAGGCTTTCCCGTATCCCTCGTGCTCCTCGTGCGCCCTCTAGCGGGCTTTTCCGTGGGCTACGTCTGGCGCCCTCTCGTGGAGAATTTCGGTATACCCGCTCTCGGGTCCCTAGTGCGCCCTCTCGTGGGCACCCTTGTACATCCCCTCGCGCCTCGTAATGCCCTTTCCTTGGTCTATCTCCGGTGCCAGTGTTCGTTAGTCACCCATACTCCCTGTGTCTCTGTATATTTCTCCCTTTTTCTGTTTGTTTCTCTTTGTCCCTGGGTCGGTGTCTCCCCCGCTTTGTATGGACACAGTTGATCAGGTGAAAACTTATGAGATCATGGAAGTTGTTTCAGAAATGTGAATGTCTGTTCTTCTTCTTTCAAGTCTAGTGTAGTTTTTAGCTTCTAAATCCAGAGAGCCTTCTGTTTTGTGCGTGTTTTTAGGGAGAGATAATGGTAAACGTGTGTATGTATGTGTACCATGCTCTCTTCATTTCTCTGTTTGTACGCCCAGTACAGGCTCTACAACTCTAGTAATTACATTGTTACTGTATGTGTGTGTGTATATATGTATGTGTGTATATATGTGTATGTGTATATGTATGTATACGTGTGTATATCTGTGTGTGTGTGTGTGTGTGTGTGTGTGTGTGTGTGTGTATATATATATTACTGTTACCGGGATCCTGCATGTTTATATATGCATCTACATGAGTTGTTATGTCTTAAGATCCTGTCGTTCTTTACAGTGTTTGCTTTCAGCCAACCCTTGCTGTTTTGCCTTTTTGTTTTTTGTATCTTTTTGTGTTGTAGCCAAACATCGTCCTTCTTCTAGCTTCTCTGGTGGCACTCTGCTCTCTGTCCCCCACCTGTCTCGTTTAGTTTTTTCTGTCCCTGTGTTGGCATCCCCCTCGTTTTGTCCCTCTCTTTGGTCTAGTCACGTCTCATTCTGTCCCCAGTCTTCTTGCTCTGTCTCTTTTTTTTTGCTGTCTGCCTGTCTTCTCTGTGTATCTCCCGTTCCGTCTTCCTTCTGGTTGCCTGGTCTCATTGTTGTTTTTTCCTCTCTGCTTTGGTCCCTGTCTGTCCCGCTCCCTTGTTATCTCTTTCCGTGTTTCACTCCCTGCCCCTACCTCCCTGCGTTTTCCTCTTTCCCTTTGTTTGTCTGTCTGACCCCTCACCTGTCTCTCTCTCTGTTCACTGTCTGTCTCTCCCTTTCTTCCATCGCTCTGTCTCTCGTGCTTTTTGTGCCTGTCTATCTTGTTCTTTGTCCCTCTCGCTTCCTTGTTTTCTTTTTGTTTTGTGTGGGTGTCTCTCTCTTTCCCTGTGTCTGTCCTGCTCTCTGGGTTTCAGTCCCTTTTTCTGCCTGTTTGTGTGGGTGACTCTCCCCGTTCCTCTCTGTTTCTAGTGTTTTTTGCCTTTCTATCTGGGCTGCGCTGTACCTGTCCCTGCTTGCTTCTCCGCTCCTTTTTTCTGTTCTTCTCCTCCTAGTCCTCTCTTGTCTTCATCCTCGCCCCTTCCCGATTACTCGTCTCAATCGCACTGTCTCTCTTGCTTTTTGTATCTGTCTGTCTTGCTCTCTGTACTGTATCTGTCTGTCTTGCTCTCTGTGCTTCTCCCTCTTTCGGTGTGGCTCTGTGTCTCACTGTCTTTCTGGTTGTATCAGTCTCTCCCATGTCTCTCTTGGTCCCTGTGTCGGTCTAGTTCACTCTGTCTCTGCGTCTTGCTGTCTCTTCCCCTTTCTATGTCTGTCGGTCTTGCACTCTGCGTCGCTGTCCCTTTCTCTCCCCCTATTTGTTTGTGTGTAGCTCGCTCTCTTTCCGTGTGTCTCTGTCTCTTGCTCTCTGTGTCTCTCTCCGTCTCCCCGTCTCTCTCTGGCTCTCTCTCTGTGCCTGCCCCTAGTTCCTTTTCGGCTCCCTTTCTCTGTCCCTCTCCTCCAATCCCTCGCTGTCTTTGGTCCTCGCCCTGTCTCCATTGCTCTGTCTCTGTTGCTCCCTATGTCTGTCTTCTCTGTGTCACTCTCGCTCTGTTTGATATCTCTGTCTGTCTCTCTCTTTCTTTCTGTTGGTTGTCTCTGTTTCTCCCGGTCGGTTTTGCTCTCTGTCCTGGTGTCTTTTCCCCTGTCTTTTTCGTTCCCGGTGTCTGTCTGTCTGTCTGTCTGTCTTGTCCTCTGTCTCTCTCTCATTCGGATTGCTGTTTGTCTCTCTCTGTCGCTCTCTCTCCTTCTATGTGGGTCTCTGTGGTTCTACCGCTCTGTCTCTTTCTCCTCCTCTGTCTTGTTCTGTGTCTTTCTGTGTCCCGCTCGCTCTCTCCCTTTGTCCCTCCTCGGTCTTTTCTCCTTTGGTCCCTCGCTCGCTACTGGTCTCAGCCCTTGTTCTGGACTTCTTTGTGCTCTCCGTTAGTGCCTTCTCTTTGTCTGGTCTTCTGTCCTATCCTTTCTCCCCTCCTGCGTCCTCTAGTCTCAGTCTTGTTCCTCCTTCGCACTTTCCTTCGTCTCCTTTCCCCATCTCCTCTTCCTTGGTCTCCTTCTTCCGGTCGCTCCCTCCTCCTCTGTCCCTCTCTCGCTCCCTCCTTCTCAGTCCCTCCCTCCTTTCCAGTCCCTCTCTCGCTCCCTTGTTCCTTCCTCTTCGGTCCTGCTCCTGTCTCCCCTTCAATCCCTCGTTGTGCCTCTTCCTTGTTCCCAGGTCTGGCTTACTTTGTCAGTGCTCCCCTATGCCCTTGTCCCCCGTGCTCCGGGTTTTCCTTCTGTCCCCTTGTTTCTCCGTCCCTTGGCCCCTCTCTTCCAGTGTCTTCCGCCCTTACTGGGTTGTTTTTTGTTCTCTTTTGGGTTTTTGTTTGGGGTTTTTGACATCTGGTATCTGTCTTTGGGGGGGGGGGTTCTGTTGTGGGTTGGGGTTTTTGTTTGGGGTTATTTTCCCATTTGACCTTCCCTGTGTCTTCGTCCCGGTTTTCTCCCTAGTCTGGTGTCATAGATCCTGTCTTATGTTTCCCTGTGTGTGTTTGTTATGCTGCTGCTTTATTTTGGCGGTCAGCTTCCTGTCTTGTCTTGTCTTGTCTAGTCTAGCTTTACTTTGTTTGTCTGATTGTCTTGCCCCGCCCTAATGTGATCCACCTGACGTCTCACCTGTTCCCCGTTACCTCGTTACCTCTTGTATTTAACCCCAGTGTTTCCTTTGTCTCTTGTCGGATCATTCTGTTTGTTCGCCTGTCAGCACGTCGCTTTGTCCCAGTGTCCCTGATTTTGTTCCTGTTTCCTTGGTCCTGGTGATTATACGTTTTGCCTTTTTTTTGGATGTTTGCTTTTTGCCTTGTATTCTGGGTGGTTCGTTTTGTTGAGGCTTACTTTGTGTTTTTTGGACAATAAACCCCTGGTTACTACCCGCCTGCCTGCCTGCTGTCCTCATCTCTGCATTTGGGTCCAATCCCCACTCCTCCATAACACTGGAGGCCGTTGCCTAGCAACAGAGCCCCTCACTGGGCCTTTGGGGGGTGTGGGAGGGTGCTGGAGCCTGTTAACCCAGTGTCAGTGCATGTTATTGGGCCACAGAGTGAAGGGTTATAACCCTGGGGGTCATAGGCCAGACTTAGAGCCACTTGCTGGGCCTTTGGGGGGTGTGGGAGGGTGCTGGAGCCTGTTAACCCAGTGTCAGTGCATGTTATTGGGCCACAGAGTGAAGGCTTTTAACCCTGGAGGTCATAGGCCTGACTTAGAGTCACTTGCTGGGCATTAAGAGGGAGTGTGAGGGCGCCGGAGCCTGTTAACCCAGTGTCAGTGCACGTTTCTGGGGTACAGAGGGGATGCATGTCAGCCTGGAGGCCGTTGCCTAGCAACAGAGCCCCTCACTGGGCCTTTGGGGGGTGTGGGAGGGTGCTGGAGCCTGTTAACCCAGTGTCAGTGCATGTTATTGGGCCACAGAGTGAAGGGTTATAACCCTGGGGGTCATAGGCCAGACTTAGAGCCACTTGCTGGGCCTTTGGGGGGTGTGGGAGGGTGCTGGAGCCTGTTAACCCAGTGTCAGTGCATGTTATTGGGCCACAGAGTGAAGGCTTTTAACCCTGGAGGTCATAGGCCTGACTTAGAGTCACTTGCTGGGCATTAAGAGGGAGTGTGAGGGCGCCGGAGCCTGTTAACCCAGTGTCAGTGCACGTTTCTGGGGTACAGAGGGGATGCATTTCAGCCTGGAGGCCGTTGCCTAGCAACAGAGCCCCTCACTGGGCCTTTGGGGGGTGTGGGAGGGTGCTGGAGCCTGTTAACCCAGTGTCAGTGCATGTTATTGGGCCACAGAGTGAAGGGTTATAACCCTGGGGGTCATAGGCCAGACTTAGAGCCACTTGCTGGGCCTTTGGGGGTGTGGGAGGGTGCTGGAGCCTGTTAACCCAGTGTCAGTGCATGTTATTGGGCCACAGAGTGAAGGCTTTTAACCCTGGAGGTCATAGGCCTGACTTAGAGTCACTTGCTGGGCATTAAGAGGGAGTGTGAGGGCGCCGGAGCCTGTTAACCCAGTGTCAGTGCACGTTTCTGGGGTACAGAGGGGATGCATTTCAGCCTGGAGGCCGTTGCCTAGCAACAGAGCCCCTCACTGGGCCTTTGGGGGGGTGGGAGGGTGCTGGAGCCTGTTAACCCAGTGTCAGTGCATGTTATTGGGCCACAGAGTGAAGGGTTATAACCCTGGGGGTCATAGGCCAGACTTAGAGCCACTTGCTGGGCCTTTGGGGGGTGTGGGAGGGTGCTGGATCCTGTTAACCCAGTGTCAGTGCATGTTATTGGGCCACAGAGTGAAGGGTTATAACCCTGGGGGTCATAGGCCAGACTTAGAGCCACTTGCTGGGCCTTTGGGGGGTGTGGGAGGGTGCTGGAGCCTGTTAACCCAGTGTCAGTGCATGTTATTGGGCCACAGAGTGAAGGGTTATAACCCTGGGGGTCATAGGCCAGACTTAGAGCCACTTGCTGGGCCTTTGGGGGGTGTGGGAGGGTGCTGGAGCCTGTTAACCCAGTGTCAGTGCATGTTATTGGGCCACAGAGTGAAGGCTTTTAACCCTGGAGGTCATAGGCCTGACTTAGAGTCACTTGCTGGGCATTAAGAGGGAGTGTGAGGGCGCCGGAGCCTGTTAACCCAGTGTCAGTGCACGTTTCTGGGGTACAGAGGGAATGCATTTCAGCCTGGAGGCCGTTGCCTAGCAACAGAGCCCCTCACTGGGCCTTTGGGGGGTGTGGGAGGGTGCTGGAGCCTTTTAACCCAGTGTCAGTGCATGTTATTGGGCCACAGAGTGAAGGGTTATAACCCTGGGGGTCATAGGCCAGACTTAGAGCCACTTGCTGGGCCTTTGGGGGGTGTGGGAGGGTGCTGGAGCCTGTTAACCCAGGGTCAGTGCATGTAACTGGGGCACAGAGTGAAGGCCTATAACCCTGGAGGTCACAGGCCAGACTTAGAGCCACTTGCTGGGCCTTTGGGGGGTGTGGGAGGGTGCTGGAGCCTGTTAACCCAGTGTCAGTGCATGTTATTGGGCCACAGAGTGAAGGCTTTTAACCCTGGAGGTCATAGGCCTGACTTAGAGTCACTTGCTGGGCATTAAGAGGGAGTGTGAGGGCGCCGGAGCCTGTTAACCCAGTGTCAGTGCACGTTTCTGGGGTACAGAGGGGATGCATTTCAGCCTGGAGGCCGTTGCCTAGCAACAGAGCCCCTCACTGGGCCTTTGGGGGGTGTGGGAGGGTGCTGGAGCCTGTTAACCCAGTGTCAGTGCATGTTATTGGGCCACAGAGTGAAGGGTTATAACCCTGGGGGTCATAGGCCAGACTTAGAGCCACTTGCTGGGCCTTTGGGGGAGTGGGAGGGCGCTGGAGCCTGTTAACCCAGTGTCAGTGCACGTTTCTGGGGTACAGAGTGAAGGCATTTCAGCCTGGAGGTCGTTGCCTAGCTTAGAGCCCCTCACTGGGCCTTTGGGGGGTGTGGGAGGGTGCTGGAGCCTGTTAACCCAGTGTCAGTGCATGTTATTGGGCCACAGAGTGAAGGGTTTAACCCTGGGGGTCATAGGCCAGACTTAGAGTCACTTGCTGGGCCTTTGGGGGGTGTGAGGGTGCTGGAGCCTGTTAACCAGTGTCAGTGCATGTAACTGGGGCAGAGGGGATGCCTATAACCCTGGAGGTCACAGGCCAGACTTAGAGCCACTTGCTGGGCCTTTGGGGGGTGTGGGAGGGTGCTGGAGCCTGTTAACCCAGTGTCAGTGCATGTTATTGGGCCACAGAGTGAAGGCTTTTAACCCTGGAGGTCATAGGCCAGACTTAGAGCCACTTGCTGGGCGTTAAGAGGGAGTGTGAGGGCTGGAGCCTGTTAACCCAGTGTCAGTGCACGTTTCTGGGGTACAGAGGGGATGCATTTCAGCCTGGAGGCCGTTGCCTAGCAACAGAGCCACTTGCTGGGCCTTTGGGGGGTGTGAGGGTGCTGGAGCCTGTTAACCCAGTGTCAGTGCATGTTTTGGGCCACAGAGGGGAGGCATTTCAGCCTGGAGGCCGTTGCCTAGAACAGAGCCCCTCACTGGGCCTTTGGGGGGTGTGGGAGGGTGCTGGAGCCTGTTAACCCAGTGTCAGTGCATGTTATTGGGCCACAGAGTGAAGGGTTATAACCCTGGGGGTCATAGGCCAGACTTAGAGCCACTTGCTGGGCCTTTGGGGGGTGTGGGAGGGTGCTGGAGCCTGTTAACCCAGTGTCAGTGCATGTTATTGGGCCACAGAGTGAAGGCTTTTAACCCTGGAGGTCATAGGCCTGACTTAGAGTCACTTGCTGGGCATTAAGAGGGAGTGTGAGGGCGCCGGAGCCTGTTAACCCAGTGTCAGTGCACGTTTCTGGGGTACAGAGGGGATGCATTTCAGCCTGGAGGCCGTTGCCTAGCAACAGAGCCCCTCACTGGGCCTTTGGGGGGTGTGGGAGGGTGCTGGAGCCTGTTAACCCAGTGTCAGTGCATGTTATTGGGCCACAGAGTGAAGGGTTATAACCCTGGGGGTCATAGGCCAGACTTAGAGCCACTTGCTGGGCCTTTGGGGGGTGTGGGAGGGTGCTGGAGCCTGTTAACCCAGTGTCAGTGCATGTTATTGGGCCACAGAGTGAAGGCTTTTAACCCTGGAGGTCATAGGCCTGACTTAGAGTCACTTGCTGGGCATTAAGAGGGAGTGTGAGGGCGCCGGAGCCTGTTAACCCAGTGTCAGTGCACGTTTCTGGGGTACAGAGGGGATGCATTTCAGCCTGGAGGCCGTTGCCTAGCAACAGAGCCCCTCACTGGGCCTTTGGGGGGTGTGGGAGGGTGCTGGAGCCTGTTAACCCAGTGTCAGTGCATGTTATTGGGCCACAGAGTGAAGGGTTATAACCCTGGGGGTCATAGGCCAGACTTAGAGCCACTTGCTGGGCCTTTGGGGGGTGTGGGAGGGTGCTGGAGCCTGTTAACCCAGTGTCAGTGCATGTTATTGGGCCACAGAGTGAAGGCTTTTAACCCTGGAGGTCATAGGCCTGACTTAGAGTCACTTGCTGGGCATTAAGAGGGAGTGTGAGGGCGCCGGAGCCTGTTAACCCAGTGTCAGTGCACGTTTCTGGGGTACAGAGGGGATGCATTTCAGCCTGGAGGCCGTTGCCTAGCAACAGAGCCCCTCACTGGGCCTTTGGGGGTGTGGGAGGGTGCTGGAGCCTGTTAACCCAGTGTCAGTGCATGTTATTGGGCCACAGAGTGAAGGGTTATAACCCTGGGGGTCATAGGCCAGACTTAGAGCCACTTGCTGGGCCTTTGGGGGGTGTGGGAGGGTGCTGGAGCCTGTTAACCCAGTGTCAGTGCATGTTATTGGGCCACAGAGTGAAGGGTTATAACCCTGGGGGTCATAGGCCAGACTTAGAGCCACTTGCTGGGCCTTTGGGGGGTGTGGAGGGTGCTGGAGCCTGTTAACCCAGTGTCAGTGCATGTTATTGGGCCACAGAGTGAAGGCTTTTAACCCTGGAGGTCATAGCCTGACTTAGAGCCACTTGCTGGGCCTTTGGGGGGGTGGGAGGGTGCTGGAGCCTGTTAACCCAGTGTCAGTGCATGTTTTGGGCCACAGAGTGAAGGCTTTAACCCTGGAGGTCATAGGCCTGACTTAGAGCCACTTGCTGGGCCTTTGGGGGGTGTGGGAGGGTGCTGGAGCCTGTTAACCCAGTGTCAGTGCATGTTATTGGGCCACAGAGTGAAGGCTTTAACCCTGGAGGTCATAGGCCTAGACTTAGAGCCCTTGCTGGGCCTTAAGGGGGAGTGTGAGGGCGCTGAGCCTGTTAACCCAGTGTCAGTGCATTTCTGGGGTACAGAGGGAATGCATTTCAGCCTGGAGGCCGTTGCCTAGCACAGAGCCCCTCACTGGGCCTTTGGGGGGTGGGAGGGTGCTGGAGCCTGTTAACCCAGTGTCAGTGCATGTTATTGGGCCACAGAGTGAAGGGTTATAACCCTGGGGGTCATAGGCCTGACTTAGAGCCACTTGCTGGGCCTTTGGGGGAGTGGGAGGGTGCTGGAGCCTGTTAACCCAGTGTCAGTGCACGTTTCTGGGGTACAGAGTGGATGCATTTCAGCCTGGAGGCCGTTGCCTAGCAACAGAGCCCCTTGCTGGGCCTTTGGGGGGTGTGGGAGGGTGCTGGAGCCTGTTAACCCAGTGTCAGTGCATGTTATTGGGCCACAGAGTGAAGGCTTTTAACCCTGGAGGTCATAGGCCTGACTTAGAGTCACTTGCTGGGCATTAAGAGGGAGTGTGAGGGCGCCGGAGCCTGTTAACCCAGTGTCAGTGCACGTTTCTGGGGTACAGAGGGGATGCATTTCAGCCTGGAGGCCGTTGCCTAGCAACAGAGCCCCTCACTGGGCCTTTGGGGGGTGTGGGAGGGTGCTGGAGCCTGTTAACCCAGTGTCAGTGCATGTTATTGGGCCACAGAGTGAAGGGTTATAACCCTGGGGGTCATAGGCCAGACTTAGAGCCCCTCACTGGGCCTTTGGGGGGTGTGGGAGGGTGCTGGAGCCTGTTAACCCAGTGTCAGTGCATGTTATTGGGCCACAGAGTGAAGGCTTTTAACCCTGGAGGTCATAGGCCTGACTTAGAGTCACTTGCTGGGCATTAAGAGGGAGTGTGAGGGCGCCGGAGCCTGTTAACCCAGTGTCAGTGCACGTTTCTGGGGTACAGAGGGGATGCATTTCAGCCTGGAGGCCGTTGCCTAGCAACAGAGCCCCTCACTGGGCCTTTGGGGGGTGTGGGAGGGTGCTGGAGCCTGTTAACCCAGTGTCAGTGCATGTTATTGGGCCACAGAGTGAAGGGTTATAACCCTGGGGGTCATAGGCCAGACTTAGAGCCACTTGCTGGGCCTTTGGGGGGTGTGGGAGGTGCTGGAGCCTGTTAACCCAGTGTCAGTGCATGTTATTGGGCCACAGAGTGAAGGCTTTTAACCCTGGAGGTCATAGGCCTGACTTAGAGTCACTTGCTGGGCATTAAGAGGGAGTGTGAGGGCGCCGGAGCCTGTTAACCCAGTGTCAGTGCACGTTTCTGGGGTACAGAGGGGATGCATTTCAGCCTGGAGGCCGTTGCCTAGCACAGAGCCCCTCACTGGGCCTTTGGGGGTGTGGGAGGGTGCTGGAGCCTGTTAACCCAGTGTCAGTGCATGTTATTGGGCCACAGAGTGAAGGGTTATAACCCTGGGGGTCATAGGCCAGACTTAGAGCCACTTGCTGGGCCTTTGGGGGGGTGTGGGAGGGTGCTGGAGCCTGTTAACCCAGTGTCAGTGCATGTTATTGGGCCACAGAGTGAAGGCTTTCCCCTGGAGGTCATAGGCCTGACTTAGAGCCCTTGCTGGGCCTTTGGGGGGTGTGGGAGGGTGCTGGAGCCTGTTAACCCAGTGTCAGTGCATGTTATTGGGCCACAGAGTGAGCATTTAACCCTGGAGGCCATAGGCCTACAACAGAGCCACTTGCTGGGCCTTTGGGGGTGTGGGAGGGTGCTGGAGCCTGTTAACCCAGTGTCAGTGCATGTTATTGGGCCACAGAGTGAAGGGTTATCCCTGGGGGTCATAGGCCAACTTAGAGCCCCTCACTGGGCCTTTGGGGGGTGGGAGGGTGGCTGGAGCCTGTTAACCCAGTGTCAGTGCATGTTATTGGGCCACAGAGTGAAGGCGTTTAACCCTGGAGGTCATAGGCCTGACTTAGAGTCACTTGCTGGGCATAAAGGGAGTGTGAGGGCGCCGGAGCCTGTTAACCCAGTGTCAGTGCACGTTTCTGGGGTACAGAGGGATGCATTTCAGCCTGGAGGCCATTGCCTAGCAACAGAGCCCCTCACTGGGCCTTTGGGGGGTGTTGGAGGGTGCTGGAGCCTGTTAACCCAGTGTCAGTGCATGTTTTGGGCCACAGAGTGAAGGGTTCAACCCTGGGGTCATGGCCAGACTTAGAGCCACTTTCTGGGCCTGTGGGGGGTGTGGGAGGTTGCTGGAGCCTGTTAACCCCAGTGTCAGTGCATGTTATTGGGCCACAGAGTGAAGGGTTATAACCCTGGTGGTCATAGCCAGACTTAGAGCCACTTGCTGGGCCTTTGGGGGGTGTGGGAGGGTGCTGGAGCCTGTTAACCCTGTCAGTGCATGTTATTGGGCACAGAGTGAGGTTTTATAACCCTGGAGGTCATAGGCCAGACTTAGAGTCACTTGCTGGGCATTAGAGGGAGTGTGAGGGCGCTGGAGCCTGTTAACCCATGTCAGTGCATGTTTCTGGGGTACAGAGGGATGCCATTTCACAGCCGGAGGCCGTTGCCTAGCAACAGAGCCCTCAACTGGCCTTTGGGGGGTGTGGGAGGGTGCTGGAGCCTGTTAACCCAGTGTCAGTGCATGTTATTGGGCCACAGAGTGAAGGCTTTTTACCCTGGAGGTCATAGGCCTGATTAGAGTCACTTGCTGGGCATTAAGAGGGAGTGTGAGGGCGCCGGAGCCTTTTAACCCAGTGTCAGTGCATGTTTCTGGGGCAGAGAAGGGAGGCCTGCTGCCCTGGGGGCCCATTGCCCAGCAACAGAGCCTCTAGCTGGGATAAGGGTGGCGGATTAGTGCCTTGGCCTGTTCAAAGTGTTAAAAAGTTAAAGTATTTCGACCGGAGAGGCATTTGCAGAAGCGGAGAAGGTCAACCGCTTCTGCATTTCCCCTTCTCCGTCGAAAAACTTAGAAAAAAAACTTAGGTTACCAGGGGCGAAAAATCTGGATTTTTTCTAAGTTTTTCGACCAGGAAGGGGAGACAGTAGAGCTTCTGTGGTCCTGCACCGTAGCCCGCTGCGCGTCACGGTGTCGCGCCCCCCCGGTGGTAGGACCACCTGCCCGCACCCCTCGCAGCTGCTTACAAGAAGCTCATGGAGCCATGTCCTTGACAAAAGAGGGTGTCCGCCGATTTGAATTGAGAGTTCAAAATTTTTGCGATTTTGGCCGCTTCTACATGTCCGTACTTTAGGAAACTCCTAGGGATGTCTTCCGTGCGACTTCTTTCATTTGGTCCGTGCCATCTTAAGACCTATAGATGAAAAGTTATTTAAAGAGCTGTAATGGCGCAAAAGTCAATTGCGCAAGTTGTAGAGCGCCGACAATCCGGTAGGGGGCCACTGGAAAAAGGAGTGGGTGTAACTTGAGTGTACACTGAGCAATTGGCTCGAAACTTTTCAGCAATTTCCAACCCTGACATCTACAGGCCGAGATTGATGAAAGCCCCAGCGCCGCCTCGTGGCAACAGGGTGAAGGCCTCAAGTCTTGGCGCTACCTTAAACAATCTTCTCTTAGAGATTTCATCCGATAGACCTCAAATTCGTTTCACGATGCAAGGTTATGAAAAGCTCGAGTTTTCGTTCACGGTTCGGGCGTGGCGCAATTTTGAGCATTTCTCGGTGAACAAAGAAGCTGTTGTAACTTGAGTGTACGATGTCCAATTTGGCCGGAATTTCTCACATTGACGAGAGTCCAGCTTGAGGACGCCTATGAGCAAAATGTACCTTTGGCTATAGCGGCCCCCGGTGGCAGCAGGAAGTCAGCCTTATCAGACAAACATCTCCCATTTGCGTGAAACTTATGGTGTGGTCTACGTGTGATACTGGGCCGCCCGCTATACTCTAACATGCACCTTTGACTTTCACTGTTTAAGATGGACTATTGCGTGAGGTATCATTGAACTCGGCAGAGGGTTCCTTTTCCTTTGGTCACGGTCATTGCAAGCAGAAGCGCCCGCCAGTAAACGCGCGGTGTGCACGGAGGAGCGAGGACCCGTCCTACTTCACCCTGGAGCTCTGTAGAATGGCCAGACTTCCCAGCGCAGAGAGTTCCCGCCCGGCAGTGCAGGTCAGTCTTCAGCGCAGGGTTTCTGTCTTTACCAGCTCGGGGGGGGGGGGGGGGTGGACGGGACACACGCCCGCAGATCTATGGAAAGCCAAACAGTCCAAATACACGTGAATTTTCACACGTAAACAACACGTAAACAACACGTAAACAACGCGCAAACAACGTGCAACAACGCGCAAAATACACGTAAACAACGCGTCGATTTTCACGACGGAAACAACACGTAAATTACGCGTAAACGACGCGTTAACAACACGTAGACAACGCCTAGACAACGTGTTGTTTACGTGTTCATTTCATGTGAATTTGAGCCATTTGGTCACTTCTCCATTTTGAATGGGTGAGCGTCCTAAGCTCCCATTGGCTGCTGAGCAGTAGGGTTAAACCATTTCTGTAAGCCTGGGGAGGGGTCGCCTGCCAATATTCAACATGCAAAGGATCCTCCTTCTTTTCTTTCTCATTTCTTCTTTTTTGGTTTAGCAATCAATTTAAATTCAATGAATTTACTATTCAATTATAAATATTATTTCTTCTTTTTTGGTTAGCTTTTTAAAAAAAATATCAATTTAAATTCAATGAATTTACTACTCAATTATAAATTATTTTTTATGATAATTTAATAATGATAGTTATATTACAAAGATGAAATATATTTCAGCCCACCAGGTAGGGGGGGTCGAGTTTCCCATGTTATCCTATGGAGACTGAAGGGCTGGGGCGCGTTTTTTTTATGTCCAATGGTATAACTCATGTAAAAACCTTGTGAAAACGACATTTTCCACAATAGAAACATGATATAAATGGAAAACCCTACTATTCTAGCTATAAAAATTTCAGAATCATGTTAGTGCATGATATTTCAATAACCGCTTCATACGCGCTTCATGATGACGGCAATTAGTTATTAACAGACATTCACAGAGACGTATAGCCCTGCAACTCTATCTATAATAACACCTCTTGGAAGTAGTATCCATGATATACAGTAAATATTAGAATTGTGGGAAGTTGTGGGATGTGGCTTAAACTGTTAATTCGTCTAATCCAGGAGGACAAATGAAACATTACGCACGTCCACTCTTGCTGTAATAACTCAACAGATTTGTTCAAAGCTAAAATTAAACTGTATTTGACAGATGACAGGTGTAGGTTTGCTACTGACAAAATATTAGCTTTCAGTGTGATGTGACCACTTTGTAAATTACGTTTAAAAAAAAATGTTTCAACTGTCCCGGAAAATACCTTATATTTTGGTAAATAGAGTGAATAGTGTAGAATTCTAAATATATACTATCTACTGGGTATTCGGGATGGTGAACACAACGGTGTCATCAATTTTTGAAAATCTAATCGTTAATATAGGTGAAAATGGCTAATCAGGTAATGTCACATATGTGCAATGTACAGTGAAGAAAATAAGTATTTGAACACCCCCTGCTATTTTGCAAGTTCTCTCACTTAGAAATTATGGAGGTACTGAAATTGTCATCGTAGGTGCATGTCCACTGTAAGAGACATAATCTAAAAAAAAAAAATCCAGAAATCCCAATGTATGATTTTTTAACTATTTATTGTATGATACAGCTGCAAATAAGTATTGAACACCTGTCTATCACTAGAATTCTGACCCTCAAAGACCTGTTAGTCTGTCTTCAAAATGTCCACCTCCACTCCATTATTATCCTAAATGGGGGTGGTAGCATCATGGTTTGGGGTGTTTTTCGGCACAAGGACAGGGCACTGCACTGTATTAAGAGGAGGACCAGGGCCATGGATTGGGAAATTTTGGGGACCAACCTCCTTCCCTCAGTTAGAGCATTGAAGATGGGTCAAGGCTGGGTCTTCCAACATGACAAAGACCCAAGCACACAGCCAGGAAAACCAAGGAGTGGCTCTGGATGAAGCATATCATGGTTCTGGCGTGGCGCAGTCTCCAGACCTAAACCCAATAGTAAATCTTTGGAGGGAGCTCAAACTCCGTGTTTCTCAGCGACAGCCCAGAACCTGACTGATCTAGAGAAGATCTGGGTGGAGGAGTGGGCCAAAATCCCTTTGCAGTGTGTGCACACTTGGTGAAACTACAGGAAACGTTTGACCTCTGGAACTGCAAACAAAGGCTACTGTTCCAAATATAAACATTGATTTTCTCAAGTGTTCAAATAATTATTTGCAGCTGTATCATACAAAAAAATTAGTTAAAAGATCGTATATTGCAATCTAATTACACAAAAGGTATTTATCTGTATATTAAACTCCATAAATTAATTCAATATTTCAACTTCAATGAAAAACACTATTATATGTTTAAACTACAGTTCCCTACAGACACGCCATGTGCTTTGGTAAAAATCCTCACCACAGTTGTAGTTTTTTCTGTTTTGTAAATTCTATGGTTTTAAAAATATATATCTACTGGATATACACAATATATAGTACAGCCACATATGAATTACTATGTATCTAAATGATCTACTTAACAAAAAGAAAAGATGTTGGTGTATTTCTGTTAAACGATCCAGTTTTGATGAATGTGGTCTTGGGTTGGTATTTCTTCTGGTTTGCAAAGTATGGTTATCTAGCCTACAGCCGAAACTCAACATGCATTTCTACAAGCATTGTTATTATCAGCCATAATGTGTAAACCATCCAAGGCAGACTGATCACAAGCTGTAACGAAAATTTATGTTTCTGTAAAAGTGAGAAGTCCAAATAAAATCAAACTTGTGCTAAGAATTACATGTTTAGTCAGTATCTTAAGGAGAAAAACTACACTACCCACAATCCTAAGCGCTTGGAACCCTTCACATTACCCGCGAAAATGCGAATGCTAGATTGAGTTTGTAATGAATGGATTCTACCATTCAGGTCTATAAATGTCACAGTCTTATAACTTTTGCCGTTTTCAAATTGGTGGTCCAGCCTTTAAATTAGATAGTGGAGAGGAAAAAACTCTTTAGGGGGAAACCTCGGACAGACCAAGGTTTGTAGCGGTGTTGTTGAGGTGCTGGTTTGGGGGGGTGAAAAACAGTGGCAATAGTAGTCAAAATAAAGATAATGGCAATGACTAGAAATAGTACAATAAAAACTTGTACAGAAAAAAAACATACAAGCCAAATAACCAGGAACCACAGTACAATAAGTGCAAGAAAGAAGAAAAAATGCTACAATCAATTGCGCCTCTCTGGCAATGCAACTGAAAAATCTTTTGAAAAAACACAGCCATCCCCCTACAACAATCTGCTGGGATTGGAAAGTTTAATGAATGGTGTTAAACTGGAAGGTCCCCAAAAAGGTATAATTATTATATTATATATATTTGTTATTGTTATAATTATTATAATATATAAAATAAATTTACAATTGAGTAGTAATTCATTGAATTTAAATTGATACTTTTTTTCAAAGGCTAAACCAAAAAAGAAGAAATAATAATTATAATTGAATGGTAAATTATTGAATTTAAATTGATATTATAAAAAAAAAGCTAAACCAAAAAAGAAGAAATGAGAAAGAAAGAAGTGAGGATCCTTTGCATGTTGAATATTGGCAGGCGACCCCCTCCCCAGGCTTACAGAAATGGTTTAACCCTACTACTCAGCAGCCAATGGGAGCTTAGACGCTCACCCATTCAAAATGGAGAAGTGACCAAATGGCTCAAATTCACATGAAATGAACACGTAAACAACACGTTGTCTACGCTGTCTACGTGTTGTTAACGCGTCGTTTACGCGTAATTTACGTGTTGTTTACGTGTATTTTACGTGTTGTTAACGTGTGAAAAATTGACGCGTTGTTTACGTGTATTTTGCGCGTGTTTGCGCGTTGTTTGCACGTTGTTTGCGCGTTGTTTACGTGTTTGTTTACGTGTGAGAATTCACGTGTATTTGAACTGTTTGGCTTTCAATACAGATCAAAATGTGGGTAACGCTTCACGAATTTGCGTGTCATGCTTTTCGCCTCCGTGAGCTGGATCCTCTCTGTTCCGATGTTCCAACTTGTTCCAACTTCACCAATCACAGAACGGTGCGTCTGTTCCAATTTGTTCCGAATTCCAAGTTCTCGACTAATCACACGAGACACGTTTTTAGCCCACCAATCAGATGGCTCATTTTGTTCCACTAACTACCGCCATCTTGGATTCCTCGCTAAGCGCGCTGTCATTCTGCCTTTGGTATTGACAGCAACGCTTGAGTAATACACACTTCTTCATATTCTTATTAAAAGATGAATGCATAACACTGTATAAACTATGATTTTGTCTGTTGTTAGTCCACTGACTTAACGCTGTGTTTTTACTGAATATCCGAGTGCTTGTTGCTTGCAAAACGGCCGTACTGTACAAGTCCGCCGTCATTATAACTCCGGTCCGCTTCGGACTTTTTGTGCACTTTACGTGTCTAAATGAGTGCATAACGCTGTATTAACTAGTACTTATTTCTGTATTTAGTCCCACTAACTAACGCTGTGTTTTTACGTCTGTTCGTGTATATCCGAGTGTTTGTTGCTAGCTAAAGTGCCGTACTGTACATGTTAGCATGTCCGCGCGGCATTATAACTCCGGTCCGCTTCGGACTTTTTGTACACATTTAACGTGTCTAAAAGAGTGCATAACGCTGTATTAACTAGTACTAGTCCCACTGACTAACGCTGTGTTTTTTTTTACGTCTATTTGTGTAATATCCGAGTGTGTTTTTTGTTACAAAAACGGCCGTACCGTACACGTCCGCCGTCAGTATAACGCCGGTCCGTTTTTTTTTTTTTTTTTTTTTTTTTTGGGACTTATTGTACACAAAATGCAATGTCATGTATAATACAGTGACTCTGTTTATATTATTAATTACTGTCTTGATTGTCAGGCTAATCTTATCTTATCTAATCTTACATCTTACATAGAACAGTGTGTGTTAACTGTGTTATCCTCTCTGTTACTGTGTGTTGTAGATTAAGACATCTTCTTAAAAAATTAACTGTAAGTACCACATGTCATTTGTTTTTAATCTTTTTATTTATTTTCATGTTGAAATATGTACTGCCAGACATTGTGTTAATGTTTATTCATTTATGTAGATGGAAATTCCCACATTCAGAAGGGCCCCTAATGGGACCCTTCTGTTGAAGGCTTCGCCGAAGCCCAAGCCCTTGCCCACCGGCCCCCTGGCAGCCAGGCCCCCTACAGGGCCAAGCAGCCACAGGAGTGGATGCGGAGGCCTGGGCCCACGTCAACTCCGAGGTGGCGACACCACCAATGCCACCCTCATCCTGAGCCGGTGGAAGGTCCAGTTTGGTAAATACCAGGGGAAGACCTTCCACTGGCTGCTGGAGAATGACGTGGGCTACAGTGTTAATCTTGTGGCCTCCCACAAGAAGGAGCGAGAGAGGACAGGTCTCAGTCCCCGCTGATGGCCACAAGGTGGAGTACTGTAGTCTGACATACACAAAACAATTGAAAGAGTGATGATCTGATGACATTTTAACCTTTATCCCTTTGTGAACATGCAGGATGCCTTCACCCGCTACTCTCTCGGCGTCCCCTGACTTTGTGGAGGCAGTCAGGTTTCACCAGGCTTCGAGGAGGCGCGGGTGAAGTCCCTCCAGCCCTGCAGAGGGACGGCACTTGTTGGCTTCGGGGACTTCAAATTTGAGACCCTGCAGAGCCTGTATGATCTGGGGACTCCAAAAAGATCCGGTAATTTTATATATGTTTTATATAGCTGGTGTACTGAGCACTGGTGAGAAGATTTCATATGACAAATAGTCTTTTTATTATTTTGGATTTATTTTTATACAGCTTGTCAACTACCCTCCGGAGGAAGGCGCCAGCTCCCGGCACGCAGATGGAGAACGCCGTCCACTATTCCGGAGAGAGACAGAGAGCAAAGAGCCAGCGCTGCTGCTGCATCCACCACAACTGCTGCTGCATCCTCACCACCACCACCACC
>NW_022604763.1:0-5916 GCF_008692095.1 Etheostoma spectabile
CGCAGATCTATGGAAAGCCAAACAGTCCAAATACACGTGAATTTTCACACGTAAACAACCCGTAAACACACGTAAACAACGCGCAAACAACGTGCAACAACGCGCAAAATACACGTAAACAACGCGGCGATTTCACACGTAAACAACACGTAAATTACGCGTAAACGACGCGTTAACAACACGTAGACAACGCGTAGACAACGTGTGTTTACGTGTTCATTCATGTGAATTTGAGCCATTTGGTCACTTCTCCATTTTGAATGGGTGAGCGTCCTAAGCTCCCATTGGCTGCTGAGCAGTAGGGTTAAACCATTCTGTAAGCCTGGGGAGGGGGTCGCCTGCCAATATTCAACATGCAAAGGATCCTCACTTCTTTTCTTTCTCATTTCTCTTTTTTGGTTAGCAATCAATTTAAATTCAATGAATTTACTATTCAATTATAATATTATTTTTCTTTTTTTGGTTTAGCTTTTTAAAAAAAATATCAATTTAAATTCAATGAATTTACTACTCAATTATAAATTATTTTTTATGATAATTATATAATGATAGTTATATTACAAAGATGAAAATATATTCAGCCCACCAGGTAGGGGGGGGGTCGAGTTTCCCATGTTATCCTATGGAGACTGAAGGGCTGGGGCGCGTTATTTTTATGTCCAATGGTATAACTCATGTAAAAACCTTGTGAAAACGACATTTTCCACAATAGAAACATGATATAAATGGAAAACCCACTATTTCTAGCTATAAAAAATTTCAGAATCATGTTAGTGCATGATATTTCAATAACCGCTTCATACGCGCTTCAGGATGACGGCAATTAGTATTAAACAGACATTCACAGAGACGTATAGCCCTGCAAAAATCTATCTATAATAACACCTCTTGGAAGTAGTATCCATGATATACAGTAAAATATTAGAATTGTGGGAAGTTTGGGATGTGGCTTAAACTGTTTAATTCGTCTAATCCAGGAGGGACAAATGAAACATTACGCACGTCCCACTCTTGCTGTAATAACTCAACAGATTTGTTCAAAGCTAAAAATAAACTGTATTTGACAGATGACAGGTGTAGGTTGCTACTGACAAATATTAGCTTTCAGTGTGATGTGACCACTTTGTAAATTACGTTTAAAAAAAAAGTGTTTCAACTGTCCGGCAAAATACCTTATATTTGGTAAATAGAGGTTGAATAGTGTTGAATTCTAAATATATACTGGGGTATTCGGGATGGTGAACACAACGGTGTCATCAATTTTTGAAAATCTAATCGTTAAATAGGTGAAAATGGCAATCAGGAATGTCACATATGTGCAATGTACAGTGAAGAAAATAAGTATTTGAACACCCTGCTATGTTGCAAGTTCTCTCACTTAGAAATTATGGAGGGTACTGAAATTGTCATCGTAGGTGCATGTCCACTGTAAGAGACATAATCTAAAAAAAAAAATCCAGAAATCCCAATGTATGATTTTTAAACTATTATTTGTATGATACAGCTGCAAATAAGTATTTGAACACCTGTCTATCAACTAGAATTCTGACCCTCAAAGACCTGTTAGTCTGTCTTCAAAATGTCCACCTCCACTCCATTTATTATCCTAATGGGGGTGGTAGCATCATGGTTGGGGGTGTTTTTCTGCACAAGGGACAGGGCGACTGCACTGTATTAAGGAGAGGAGGACCAGGGCCATGGATTGGGAAATTTTGGGGACCAACCTCCTTCCCTCAGTTAGAGCATTGAAGATGGGTCAAGGCTGGGTCTTCCAACATGACAAAGACCCAAAGCACACAGCCAGGAAACCAAGGAGTGGCTCTGGATGAAGCATATCATGGTTCTGGCGTGGCGCAGTCTCCAGACCTAAACCCAATAGTAAATCTTGGAGGGAGCTCAAACTCCGTGTTTCTCAGCGACACACCCAGAAACCTGACTGATCTAGAGAAGATCTGGGTGGAGGAGTGGGCCAAAATCCCTTTTGCAGTGTGTGCACACTTGGTGAAAAACTACAGGAAACGTTTGACCTCTGGAACTGCAAACAAAGGCTACTGTTCCAAATATAAACATTGATTTTCTCAAGTGTTCAAATAATTATTTGCAGCTGTATCATACAAAAAATAGTTAAAAGACGTATATTGCAATCTAATTACACAAAGGTATTTATCTGTATATTAAACTCCATAAATTAATCAATATTTTCAACTTCAATGAAAAACACTATTATGTTGTTTAAACTACAGTTCCCTACAGACACGCCATGTGCTTTGGTAAAAAATCTCACCACAGTTGTAGTTTTTTCTGTTTTGTAAATATCTATGGTTTTAAAAATATATATCTACTGGATATACACAATATATAGTACAGCCAACATATGATTACTATGTATCTAAATGATCTACTTTAACAAAGAAAAGATGTTGTGTATTTCTGTTAAACGATCCAGTTTTGATGAAATGTGGTCTTGGGTTGGTATTTCTTCTGGTTTGCAAAGTATGGTTATCTAGCCTACAGCCGAAACTCAAATGCATTTCTACAAGCATTGTTATTATCAGCCATAATGTGTAAACCATCCAAGGCAGACTGATCACAAGCTGTAACGAAAATTTATGTTTCTGTAAAAGTGAGAAGTCCAAATAAAATCAAACTTGTGCTAAGAATTACATGTTTAGTCAGTATCTTAAGGAGAAAAACTACACTACCCACAATCCTAAGCGCTTGGAACCCTTCACATACCCGCGAAAATGCGAATGCTAGATGAGTTTGTAATGAATGGATTCTACCATTCAGGTCTATAAATGTCACAGTCTTATAACTTTTGCCGTTTTCAAATTGGTGGTTCCAGCCTTTAAATTAGATAGTGGAGAGGAAAAAACTCCATTTAGGGGGAAACCTCGGACAGACCAAGGTTTGTAGGCGGTGTTTGATGGTGCTGGTTTGGGGGGGTGAAAAACAGTGGCAATAGTAGTCAAAATAAAGATAATGGCAATGACTAGAAATAGTACAATAAAAACTTGTACAGAAAAAAACATACAACAGCCAAATAACCAGGAACCACAGTACAATAAGTGCAAGAAAGAAGAAAAAATGCTACAATCAATTGCGCCTCTCTGGCAATGCAACTGAAAATCTTTTGAAAAAACACAGCCATCCCCCTACAACAATCTGCTGGGATTGGAAAGTTTAATGAATGGTGTTAAAACTGGAAGGTCCCCAAAAAGGTATAATTATTATATTATATATATTTGTTATTGTTATAATTATTATAATATATAAAATATAATTTACAATTGAGTAGTAAATTCATTGAATTTAAATTGATACTTTTTTTTCAAAGGCTAAACCAAAAAAGAAGAAATAATAATTTATAATTGAATGGTAAATTTATTGAATTTAAATTGATATTTAAAAAAAAAAGCTAAACCAAAAAAGAAGAAATGAGAAAGAAAAGAAGTGAGGATCCTTTGCATGTTGAATATTGGCAGGCGACCCCCTCCCCAGGCTTACAGAAATGGTTTAACCCTACTACTCAGCAGCCAATGGGAGCTTAGGACGCTCACCCATTCAAAATGGAGAAGTGACCAAATGGCTCAAATTCACATGAAATGAACACGTAAACAACACGTTGTCTACGCGTTGTCTACGTGTTGTTAACGCGTCGTTTACGCGTAATTTACGTGTTGTTTACGTGTATTTTACGTGTTGTTAACGTGTGAAAAATTGACGCGTTGTTTACGTGTATTTTGCGCGTTGTTTGCGCGTTGTTTGCACGTTGTTTGCGCGTTGTTTACGTGTTGTTTACGTGTGAGAATTCACGTGTATTTGAACTGTTTGGCTTTCAATACAGATCAAAATGTGGTAACGCTTCACGAATTTGCGTGTCATGCTTTTCGCCTCCGTGAGCTGGATCCTCTCTGTTCCGATGTTCCAACTTGTTCCAACTTCAACCAATCACAGAACGGTGCGTCTGTTCCAATTTGTTCCGAATTCCAAGTTCTCGACTAATCACACGAGACACGTTTTTAGCCCACCAATCAGATGGCTCATTTTGTTCCAACTACCGCCATCTTGGATTCTCTCGCTAAGCGCGCTGTCATTCTGCCTTTGGTATTGACAGCAACGCTTGAGTAAGTACACACTTCTTCATATTCTTATTAAAAGATGAATGCATAACACTGTATAAACTATGATTTTGTCTGTTGTTAGTCCCACTGACTTAACGCTGTGTTTTTACTGAATATCCGAGTGCTTGTTGCTGCAAAACGGCCGTACTGTACAAGTCCGCCGTCATTATAACTCGGTCCGCTTCGGACTTTTTGTGCACATTTAACGTGTCTAAATGAGTGCATAACGCTGTATTAACTAGTACTTATTTCTGTATTTAGTCCCACTAACTTAAACGCTGTGTTTTACGTCTGTTCGTGTATATCCGAGTGTTTGTTGCTAGCTAAAGTGCCGTACTGTAACATGTAGCATGTCCGCCGGCATTATAACTCCGGTCCGCTTCGGACTTTTTGTACACATTTAACGTGTCTAAAAGAGTGCATAACGCTGTATTAACTATATACTTAGTCCCACTGACTAACGCTGTGTTTTTACGTCTATTTGTGTAATATCCGAGTGTGTTTTTTGTTACAAAAACGGCCGTACCGTACACGTCCGCCGTCAGTATAACGCCGGTCCGTTTTTTTTTTTTTTTTTTTTTTTTTTTGGGACTTATTGTACACAAAGCATTGTCATGTATATACAGTGACTCTGTTTAATATTATTAATTACTGTCTTGATTGTCAGGCTAATCTTATCTTATCTAATCTTACATCTTACATAGAACAGTGTGTGTTAACTGTGTTATCCTCTCTGTTACTGTGTGTTGTAGATTAAGACATCTTCTTAAAAAATTAACTGTAAGTACCACATGTCATTTATTTTAATCATTTTTATTTATTTTCATGTTGAAATATGTACTGCCAGACATTGTGTTAATGTTTATTCATTTATGTAGATGGAAATTCCCACATTCAGAAGGGCCCCTAATGGGACCCTTCTGTTGAAGGCTTCGGCCGAAGGCCCAAGCCCTTGCCCACCGGCCCCCTGGCAGCCAGGCCCCCTACAGGGCCAAGCAGCCACAGGAGGTGATGCGGAGGCCTGGGCCCACGTCAACTCCGAGGGTGGCGACACCACCAATGCCACCCTCATCCTGAGCCGGTGGAAGGTCCCTTTTGGTAAATACCAGGGGAAGACCTTCCACTGGCTGCTGGAGAATGACGTGGGCTACAGTGTTAATCTTGTGGCCTCCCACAAGAAGGAGCGAGAGAGGACAGGGTCTCAGTCCCCGCTGTGGCCAACAAGGTGGAGTACTGTAGTCTGACATACACAAACAATTGAAAGAGTGATGATCTGATGACATTTTAACCTTTATCCCTTTGTGAACATGCAGGATGCCTTCACCCGCTACTCCTCGGCGTCCCCTGACTTTGTGGAGGCAGTCAGGTTTCACCAGCGTTCGAGGAGGCGCGGGTGAAGTCCCCCAGCCCGGGCGGAGGGACAGGCACTTGTTGGCTTCGGGACTTCAAATTTGAGACCCTGCAGAGCCTGTATAGTCTGGGGACTCCAAAAAGATCCGGTAAATTTTATATATGTTTGTATAGCTGTGTACTGAGCACTGGTGAGAAGATTTCATATGACAAATAGTCTTTTTATTAGTTTGGATTATTTTATACAGCTTTGTCAACTACCTCCGGAGGAAGGCGCCAGCTCCTGGCACGCAGATGGAGAACGCCGTCCACTATGTCCGGAAGAGAGACAGAGAGCAAAGAGCCAGCGCTGCTGCTGCATCCACCACAACTGCTGCTGCATCCTCCACCACCACCACCACCCACCACCAGCAGCAGCAGCAGCAGCAGCAGCAGCGGCGGC
>NW_022604764.1:0-17380 GCF_008692095.1 Etheostoma spectabile
TGCAGCATCAAAAATGGAAGAGGAAAGCCAGGGTCCACAATTGTAAGATATTTAAAAACAATTTTTTTACCGCTGTTGTAGAGGATGTAGCATATATATATATATATATATATAGTATATATATATATATATATATATCCGTCCTCCTCTGTCCTCCTCATCCTGGCTCTCCTCACTCGCTGGTCCTCTTCTCCTTCTCGGTAAAGTATACGACGGCTGAGTGTCTAAATTTACCCAGTCCATCTAATTTAATACCGATTTAAACGTTTGATTTGTGCTTTCATTAAAGGTGAATCCCGAACAATGTTACGAGTTTTTTTTTCCCGCCGTTGTGTCGTTATTAATGAAGTTATTGATCCGTGACACTTAATAGCACTTTAAATGAAAACGTAACAAAACAACAAAGGCGGTGTGAAAGGTGACGGTCCATGTTTTATTATGAATGCACACATTAAAGCTAACCATAAAGTGGCAAGCGCCCTCTGTGCTGGGGGTGTTGCGCAATAAGAACGCCTCGTCCCAAAACTGTCAACAGCGTTTTGTTTGCTTCTGAACTTGCGAGTTCATTCTTCCAGGTACAGCCAGCAAGTACGGTCTCCCCAAGAACACAAGTCTGTTCTTTGCTTACTTGGTATTGAGAAACGGCCTAGGATCCCATCCCGATACACACCAGTTAGCCGCGAGCTCTATTGTTTACGAAACCCGTTTCCCGCGGTTACTAACGCGGCTCTTTAGCTCGCCTTTACACATCATAAACTCCATAACTACCCCACCACAGCTTCAGTCCACCAGACACACGGCAGAAGGAAACCGTCTGTTGTCATTTTTACCGAGTACCAACCTGGAAAGCAGAATTACGGCATCAGAGAGTGAGAAAACAAACCGCCATCCTCGTCTCCAAAGAGGAGGAAAGTGTCCGTCACCTTGGTACCGTGGTGTACCGATCCCCGCATATTGGTTCCGCTTTCTTTGTTTCCCCGCTACGTTAATATTGCTTACCAATAAAATTTGAAATTCGTACTAAACGCTACGGTGGTTATGATGTTATCCCTTAAGGGTGTATCACACATTCAAGCTGAAATAAATGTGGAGATATGCTGTTCTATACACGCTAAAAGTAGTGATTATTTACATGGACTCTGGTGGAGATATGCTGCTCTATACACGCTAAAAGTAGTGATTATTTACATGGAGTCTGGTGGAGATATGCTGCTCTATACACGCTAAAAGTAGTGATTATTTACATGGAGTCTGGTGGAGATATGCTGCTCTATACACGCTAAAAGTAGTGATTATTTACATGGAGTCTGGTGGAGATATGCTGCTCTATACACGCTAAAAGTAGTGATTATTTACATGGAGTCTGGTGGGTTTGGTGATTGTGATTTCGGGGCTGATTCATGTTAAACTAAAAGGATCTTACTCTTTAACTAAAGGTCTATCTCTGTAGGGATCCATCCCATAATTTTATTAGAATATTAATCTGAGTCTGTCAGAGACAACAACAGAACCTTTAGTGGACGGAAACTTTACCTTTTAATTAGGAGTTGAAAATAAGACACAACCTTGGGTTCAACACGGGGGGGGGGGGGGGGGGGGACACTTCATTTTCTGCAACAATTTGTGTCTTTTCTGCATTAATTTATGGTGCAAATGTCTTTATGTATGTAAAGGAAATATAATAGTTATTTGGAGTAGGTTGCACTGAGTTACATAGTTTTTATTATGGTGGGGGGTGTATCAATCTCAGTAAAGAGACACAACTGATGAATGAAATCATGATATGATAAAATGAACAAATGGTGAAACGTATAGATTTTATTAAAAGCATTTAGAAACATTAGACTATATGATGATTGTTTATAGAATCATTTGTTTTCCACATTTTAAATATATTACAATATGATTTAAAATATAAAGGACATAATAGTGACCAATAACAGTTGATTAATTTTTAGATGTGACATCATGAAGTGTTTTAGTCAAACAGTTCAAATGTTGATAACCAGAGATGAAATCAGATGAATGTTGTTGTGTTTGAGTCTCAGATCTGCTTCACAGTGCAGAGTGTGTGTGATGGTGAACAGACTGAACTTTGATTTCAGCAGCTGGTCTTCAGTCAGTGTTTCTGTCCACAGGAGAGACTCTCAGTCCTGCAGAGGACACAGAGACACTGAGGCACCAGCTGACCAGACCATTAACCCAGGATAGAGAGGCTGAGTGAATGTGGTGTTGAAGGTGTGGAGGTGGATCAGTGAGTCAGAGGAGACTGTGTAGAAGGACAGAGAGCCAGCAGGACCGTCCACATACACTGCTACTCTGTTAGAGACAGAACAGGAAGTGAGGGCTGCTCTTCTGTTATTGTGCCAGAAAGAGTAACCATCTTTATCAGAGCAGACCAGTCTCCAGGAATGATCATTAAATCCAAACACACAGTCTCTACTGTCTCCTTTCCTTCTGATTCCTCTGTAACTCACTGATTTATCAACCTCTCCTCTCCTCTCGACCTCCCAGTAACAGCGACCAGTCAGACCATCTCTACACAGCAGCTGAGGCCAGATGTCAAATCTGTCTGGATGATCAGGATATGACTGATCCTCCATCACATTTGTCACCTTCCTGTTGTTGTCAGACAGTTTGAGGTCTCTGTGTACTGAGTTTTCATCAGATGATGGAGTTCTACTATCTGTCCACTAGATGGAGCTAACTGACCATCTAATGAGCTGAAGATCAGCAACTTGTACAGCAGCAGGTATCTCTCCAAGGGGCCTCCGTGTCACATATTACTTTGATACTTTAAGTACATTTAGCTGTTAATATTTACTACCTTAATATATATTTTTAACCCTACTTGTTTTTGTCTGACATTTATCTTTACATAAACCGCTCCCTCCCTCTTGGGTGAGGAGAATATCTCCAAATTAAAACAATAAAAGCATCTTTCTCCTGACTGCAGCTCGCAAATCAACACAGCAAAAGCAGCGGCGTTATAAATTAATTTAATATCTACTTACATTTGTCGACGGGTCTCTGGAGCACAGGCTGCGTCCCACCTGTGTGACCTCATGTTGCAGTGGATTGTGGGATACGCTTCATGCTGGAAGCTGCACTTTATATTCTAGCTGGAAAGAAATAAAGGGGATGCATGGGATTACCCATAGACTGTATAGATATTGATTATATTATTATTATTAACGGTCTATGGGATTACCCCCTTTCTGGTCTACAAGTCCCTGACTCTGCTGAATTACTTTATGCCCGGTGGGGACAAAATGTGCCCCCCCCCCCTTAAAGTGATCAATGAAGCTTCACCAATAGACCATATATTATAATCCTCCAATAGAAGTGTTTGAACTCTGCAGGCCGGCTCCATTGCACGCGTAACGTAAGAGGAGCTGATGTTCAACACTACGCTTCACCAGAATCACCAAACTGGCGACAGCGGCCAGAGAGCAGCGTGGGGGTGCGTATTAGAGGGTTGGCGCTCCTATCCCATCCTGGGCTTCGGTGCTGCCGGGTAGACTTGACCGGAGTCCAGACCAACCAAAGATAGAGATCTACTGCTGCGTTTGCAGCTGTGTTAACCACACAGGCCTATTACAGCCAGAACTTAACTATCTGCTCTACAAGCGGACAAACACGACAGTCTGTAGGTTTTTTACGAGGTGTGTGCGGCCCTTTCACACAGAAATGGATCCTAAAGTGTCTGTATTTCTTTTACATTAAACTACCGATATACAGGAAACGACTTCATGACTGTCAGTGAGCGGATCTGCAGTTTGGTTTTGAGAGTTTGTATTTTTATTTCTTGTTTCCCTCCCCTGCGTCCTCTGACAACAGCTGACAGTACAGTCCCTGACAAAAGTCTTGTCGCTTATCTATTTTGTAGAAACACCTGCTATTAACCTGACTTTTAATTAATTAAAAGAAATAGCTCATATGAAAAGCTAAAACCCTCCCAAATGATGTTCAATGCACTGAAATAAATTAGTTTCACTAAAAAAAGATTTATAATTTAAACAAGACAGAAAGGTCAAATATTGGCAAGACAAAAGTTTTGTCGCCTATACATAAATTGAACAATTTACTACAAATACTAAAATATGTCAGCAATTAAATAGTGGTGCTGTGAGATTCAAATTTAATATCTTGTATAACTTCCATGAGCTTGAAGGACTGCATCCATCTGGTTGGCAAGGATTCAGACCACGTGTTGATGAAGTCATCAGGAATAGCTAGGAAAGCAGTCTGCTGCCTCTCAGAGTTCATCAATATTCTTTTGGTTTGGTCTTCCATGCTTCCTCTTTCATCCTACCCACATCTGCTCCATGATGTCATGTCTGGTGACTGGGCCGGCCAATCCTGGAGCATCTTGATCTTCTTTGCCTTGAGGAACTTTGAAGTGGAGATGGAAGTATGCGATGAAGCACCATCCTGCTGGAGAATTTGGCCTCTTTTATGGTTGGGAATATAAGAGGTAGCTAAGATGTCTTGGTATTTGAGACTATTGATGTTGCCTTCCACCCTGCAGATCTCTCGCACACCCCCATACTGGATGTAACCCCAGACCATGATTTTTCCACCACCAAACTTCACTGTTTTCTGGGTGAATCTTGGATCCATGCGGGCTCCAGTAGGTCTCCCGCAATATTTGCGGCGACTGTGGTGTAATTGAACAGAAGATTCATCTGAAAAATCCACTTTCTTCCACTTTTCCAGCATCCATCCTTTTAGCAGGCTGTGGGCCTTGGCACATGCCACACGGTTTTCAATTGTCCTTTGTTTAGTGCCGGCTCCTGGCCACTGATTCGACCATGGAGGCCATTTCGAGACAGAATGGCAACGAGTACCAGCCAATCAGAGGCAGAGCAGGGCAGTTGTTTTTTTCTGGTTAGGAAAATGCGCGAGTAGTGAGTGATGGTGACTGGACTATAGGAGAGGTTTTGGAGGCATAAATGCCCGGGATAAAGTAGGTAAAATACGGGAAGAAATATAGCAAAGACTGGGAGAAAGAGAAAGGAGTAAAATAATGGATTCAACCTGTCGTGGGGATCAACTCAAAATCACTGTGAAAAAGTGTATATTTGACGTCCCATCAGTTTTCTAAGTTAATATGTAAAAAGGTGGTTTAACTCCTCTGTAGTCATTGTCCTGAAGCTCAGTGGAAGAAATAAAACTCTAACGTTGGTATCTGTCACATAGATTGTAAAACGTGGCCACAATTATTTATTTATCTCTTCCAGGATCTTAGGGGGGCTCCGTAGAAAAAAGTCGCTTGTTTTGGGCATATTTGTCTCGCAAGATCTGGCAACACTGGTCTTGCGGAGTCTGCCTGACCTGGGCTTGTCAAAAACGTCTCCAGTGTCTTCAATGTTTTTTTATCCTCTGTACTTGACGCTGAGACACATTGAAGGTGTCTGCCACATCAGCAGTGGATCTGGTCTCAGCCTCTTGATAATCCAAACTTTAGTCTCAGGGTGAATCTTAGGCATGTTTGCAGATGTCTAGTTGCAGTTGATATGAAGGTCTAGTGTGCTGGGGTTGTTTTTATACACACCTGAGACCTGATTGATCCATTATTAGTCACAGGTGGAGCTCATATGACAAGGTGACAACACTTTTGTCTTTGCAAAAATTGACTCAATGGGCTTTACCAAGCTGTGAATATTAGAATACTTTTTGACAGTTTCGTTTTGCACTGAAACATTATTACAAAAGCTGTTGGGATTAAAATGAGCCATTTCTTGTAAATAAATCTTGATTAGAAATATATTTCAGCTGCACTTCAGGTCAATTTGTACACAAGCGACAAGACTTTTGTCAGGGACTGTAGAAGCTAGCTGCTAGTCTGGGCTGTGGACATTAGGTTTGTAGAAGCTAGCTGCTAGTCTGGGTGATTTGCATTATAACTGTTTATGTTTGTGAAGAAAAGAAGGACGGCCCTCAGAACTAACCATGTTTGGTACTTTCCCTTTCAAACGACTGAAGATGTTTTATGGGACGGTCTGAACTAAAATTGCACATTAAACCTTTCTTAAAGTCTTAAAGGTGTGTGACATCTGTTGTTAATGTTAATAATGTATCCCACATTATTAAATGTGTATGCATTTGTATAGATTATAGATTAGTGATTAGACGTAGTTTGTCATTCTGCAGAACCTGAAGAACTCTTTAAGGTCGGGCTGTTAAAATTAAGAGGAGTGAGTCCGAGTCTGATCTGGCGCTGAGCTGCAGGATTATAATATATGGTCTACTGGTGAAGCATCATTAATCACTTTAAGGGGGGGGGCACATTTTGTCCCCACCGGGCCTAAAGTAATTCAGCAGAGTCAGGGACATGTAAACCAGAAAGGGGGTACTCCCATAGACCGTTAATAATAATAATATAATCAATATCTATACAGTCTATGGGTAATCCCATGCATCCCCTTTATTTCTTTCCGGCTAGAATATAAAGTGCAGCTTCCAGCACGAAGCGTATCCCACAATCCACTGCAACATGAGGTCACACAGGTGGGACGCAGCCTATGCTCCAGAGACCCGTCGACTAATGTGAGTAGATATTAAATTAATTTATAACACCGCTGCGTTTGCTGTGTTGATTTGTGAGCTGCAGTCAGGAGAAAGATGCTTATTTGTTTTAATTTGGAGATATTCTCTCAACCAAGAGGGAGGAAGCGGTGCATGTAAAGGTAAATGTCAGACAAAAACAAGTAGGGTTAAAAATATTATATTAAGGGGTAGTAAATATTAACAGCTAAATGTACTTAAAGTATCAAAGTAATATGTCACACGGAGGCCACTTGGAGAGATACCTGCTGCTGTAAAGTTGCTGATCTTCAGCTCATTAGATGGTCAGTTAGCTCCATCTAGTGGACAGATAGTAGAACTCCATCATCTGATGAACTCAGTACACAGAGACCTCAAACTGTCTGACAACAACAGGAAGGTGACAAATGTGAAGGAGGATCAGTCCATATCCTGATCATCCAGACAGATTTGACATCTGGCCTCAGCTGCTGTGTAGAGATGGTCTGACTGGTCGCTGTTACTGGGAGGTCGAGAGGAGAGGAGAGGTTGAGATATCAGTGAGTTACAGAGGAATCAGAAGGAAAGGAGACAGTGAAGACTGTTGGTTTGGATATAATGATCAATCCTGGAGACTGATCTGCTCTGATGAACGTGGTTACTCTGTCTGTCACAATAACAGAAGAACAGTCCTCACGTCCTGCTCTGTCTCTAACAGAGTAGCAGTGTATGTGGACGTTCCTGCTGGCTCTCTGTCCTTCTACACAGTCTCCTCTGACTCACTGATCCACCTCCACACCTTCAACACCACATTCACTCAGCCTCTCTATCCTGGGTTTGGGTTCTGGCCTGGTTCCTCAGTGTCTCTGTGTCCTCTGCAGGACTGAGAGTCTCTCCTGTGGACAGAAACACTGACTGAAGACCAGCTGCTGAAATCGAAGTTCAGTCTGTTCACCATCACACACACTCTGCACTGTGAAGCAGATCTGAGACTCAAACACAAACACATTCATCTGATTTCATCTCTGGTTATCAACATTTGAACTGTTTGACTAAAACACTTCATGATATGTTCACTATGATGTCCTTTATATTTAAAATCATATTGTAATATACTGTAATGTAAAATATTTAAAATGTGGAAAACAAATGTTTCTATAAACAATCATCATATAGTCTAATGTTTCTAAATGCTTTTTAAAAATCTATACGTGTCATCAATTTTTCATTTGATCATATCATGATTTCATTCATCAGTTGTCTCTCTTACTGAGATTGATACACCCCCCCCCCCCCCCCCCCCTAATAAAAACTATGTACCTCAGTGCAGCCTACTCCAAATACCTATTATATTTTCCTTTGCATCATGGGACATTTGCACCATAAATTACTGCAGAAAAGACACAAATTGTTAACGAAAATGAAGTGCCCCCCCCCCCCCCCCACACACACACATGTTGAACCCAGGGTTGTGTCTTTATTCAACTCCTAATTAAAAGGTAAAGTTTCCGTCCACTAAGGTTCTGTTGTTGTCTCTGACAGACTCAGATTATTATTTCTAATAATATTATGGGATGGATCCCTACAGAGGTAGACTTTAGGTTAAAGATAAGATCATTTAGTTTAACATGAATCAGCCCTGAAATTACCATCACCAAACCCACCAGACTCCATGTAAATATCACTACTTTTAGCGTGCTAGAGCAGCATATCTCCACATTTATTTCAGCTTGAATGTGATACACCCTTAAGGGATAACATAATAACCAGCGTAGCGTTTAGTACGAATTTCAAATTTATTGGTAAGCAATATTAACGTAGCGGGGAAACAAAGAAAGCGGAAACAATGTGCGGGTATCGGTACACCACGGGGCCCAGGTGACGGACACTTTCCCTCTTTGAAGACGAGGATGGCGGTTTGTTTTCTCACTCTCTGATGCCGTAATTCTGCTTTCCAGGTTGGTACTCGGTAAAAATGACAACAGACGGTTTCCTTCTGATGTGTGTATGGTGGACTGAAGCTGTGGGGGGGTAGTTATGGAGTTTATGATGTGGAAAGGCGAGCTAAAGAGCCGCGTTTGTTACCGCGGGAAACGGGTTTGGTAAACAATAGAGCTCGCGGCTAGTTAACAGGTGTGTATCGGGGTGGGATCATAGACAGTTAAAGACATGGAGCAACAGGTCCCGTTGTTCTGGACGGAGACCAGTGAAGTCTATTAGAAGCTCTTTCCCGGTGATGCTGATCGTTACTGCGCAGACTCCAACTGAGCCTGAAGACGTAAATGTGACGTGAGCAACCTGTCTGAAAGTTGTAAGTCTTCTGGTAGCTGTGCAAGAGAAATCTCAATCATTCCCAATCAGCAGAGACGGAGAGGTAGGTATATGTTAGGAGGTAACATAGACACAGGCTAATTACTGCTTACTAACATGCTAGTTAACATTAACATAGACACAGGCTAATTACTGCTAACTAACATGCTAGTTAACATTAACATAGGCACAAGCTAATTACTGTTAACTAACATGCTAGTTAACATTAACATAGACACAGGCTAATAACTACTAACTAACATGCTAGTTAACATTAACATAGACACAGGCTAATAACTACTAACTAACATGCTAGTTAACATTAACATAGGCACAAGCTAATTACTGTTAACTAACATGCTAGTTAACATTAACATAGACACAGGCTAATTACTGCTAACATGCTAGTTAACATTAACATAGGCACAGGCTAATTACTGCTAACTAACATGCTAGTTAACATTAACATAGGCTCAGGCTAATTACTGCTAACTAACATGCTAGTTAACATTAACATAGATACAGGCTAATTACTGCTAACTAACATGCTAGTTAACATAGGGTTGTGTGTGTGATTCTGGGTGCTGGTGCTTCCATTCCCTGGTAATGAGTTATTTTATGGTTTTTAACGTATCCTGACAGGATTGTTAATGTTAAAATGTTGTTTAACTCTTAAAGGAGAGTTCCTCCTAAAAGTTCTACATAGTGTTAGTAAAGGAATGTATTATAAGTTGAACTATTACCCCCAGGTGTATGATGGTTCATGTTTTGACTCTGAAGTCGTTTGAATATTTATTTACAGCCAAAGAGGGTTTATGATTTCCATGATGACATTAGTATAATGGAGGAGTTTTGGAGGTAGAAAGAAGAGATATATATATTATTATTGAAACGGTACAGTAAGGGTGATATTTATTTTGGTAAGGACGAGACTATTTCTGGGAATTTGAGTGTGGAAGATTTTGCCCCCTGAAAAATGGGGAGTAAAGAAAATGTTTTTACGGTTCTTAAATTGAAGTGAAACATGTTTTCAAGAGGGGAATGTTGTTGTTGAGGACTGTTTTATGCTTTTGTGTTTGGGAGAATTTGTACTAAACAGAGATTTGGAGACGAGGACGGCGGTTCGTTCTCTCACTCACTGACTCCGTGATTCTGCTTTCCAGGGTTTCTCCTATGAGAGTTAAGTAGTGAACCCCAATCAAGGAAAATCACTTGTTACCCCGGTTACTCAATTTGAAACCACCCCCTTGGGGCAGACGTCAAGCTGGCGACCGGAGCAGGAAAGAAGGAGGAAGAGGAGGAGGAGCCTGCAGCAGTGGAAGGGGAAGAGGAGGAGGAGGAGGAGCCTGCAGCAGTGAAGGAGGAAGAGGAGGAGGAGCCTGCAGCAGTGAAGGAGGAAGAGGAGGAGGAGGAGCCTGCAGCAGTGAAGAAGGAAGAGGAGGAGGAGCCTTGGGCATTGAAGGAGGAAGAGGAGGAGGAGCCTGTAGCAGTGAAGGAGGAAGAGGAGGAGCATGTGGTGGAGAAGGTTTTGGACCGCAGACTGGTGAAGGGAAGAGTAGAGTTTCTGCTGAAATGGAAGGGGTTCTCAGAGTAAGTATGAGTCTAGAATATTAATAATTATTGTGTGTGTGTGTATATATATATACACACACACTCATACGTATATAAATAACCTTACACCATGGCAACAGATAAAAGGAATAATCCAAATTAGCAGCTAGAGTGAGATGTATTTCCTAAAAAACAAAGTGTGAGGAGATGTTCTTCTGTCTGCACTCACCTTTCCAGTGAGGAGAACACATGGGAGCTGCAAGACAACCTGGACCTTGACCTTATCGCAGAGTACATGCAGAAACACAAGGAGACGGAGGAGAAGAAGAAGGAGGAGGGCAAGAGGAAAGGTGTCAGGGAGGCATTGGGAGACTCAGAGGAGCGAGGGAGCAAAAGAAAGGAGGAGGAGGAGGTGAGTGAAGGAAAGAAGTTAATCTAGACTGAAGAGACAGGAATCTAATCTCAATATTAATGATGCACACAGAGGGTTTGACAAAGAGAGAGAGAGAGAGAGAGATTATTGCTAATATATGTTGATAGTGCAAAACAATATTATATGCAAGGTTAAAACTCATAAGTCTGCTAAAAATAAAGTTTTAGTCCTTTTTTAAAGGTCTCCATAGTCTGTGGTTTCTTTGAGGAGGATAGCAAGAGGATAACTCGGTGGTTTATTTGTCTCGCTACCGACAGAACTACACCTTTTAAAATAAAAAATAAAACACAGCTACGTGTTGAAATTGACCGGAATTCTCCTTTAAGGAGCAACACTTCCCATAAAAAACTGTGTGTGTGTGTGTGTGTGTGTGTGGTGTGTGTGTGTGTGTGTGTGTGTGTGTGTGTGGGTGTGTGTGTGTGTGTGTGTGTGACAATGAATTAACGCTCTGGGCCCTGAGGCATTTTACAGTTTATTTTCCGTCTGGATTTATTTTATATAAAAGCTTGTAAAAATCAACCCTGTTGTCTACAGTCAAGATATGAATCATTTTTTTAGGACAAACTGGGCTATTGGAATATTTGGGTTGCAGTGAGGTCACTTGCATGTTAAAAATGGTTGTAGGGCCTTAAAGATAAATAAATAAATAAATGAATCTTCCAGATATGTATTGATATCACAGACATTAAGTAAACCTAGGCCATTTTCCTTTCTAAAACGCTTCTCAAGATCAAGATAACTTTATTGTCCCCTGAGGGAAATTTGTCTTGGGCATCAGTACTACATTATGCTGCTGTAACATCATAAACACAGAAACTTTACACACACATACAACATACAATCCACCCTACATTGCAGACAATGCACAAGTATCATGACCTTCCCTGTCAATTGATTACCAAGTCAATAAAACCAGACTGATAAAACAGATAATTCTGTATAAATTACACTAGAGACATCTAATAAAAACAATATGAAAACAAATACAACCGCCACAATACTATATAACAGAATCACATAAGATCAAATAGTAAAAATTGAACTAAGCTAGTTAGACCATGATTAAAAATAACTAAATAAAGTGCCGTAAGTGCTTCAAGCTATTTTGTTCCGTGCAGATTGTTTATTTAGAGCGCTATGGAAGGTTGGAACGAAAGACAGCCCCATAGCGATTACTTTTCCATTCCTTGCTAGCTCTAAGACGTTTCCCAGAAGGTAAAACATATATTCTGAGTGCAAATATGTGAGGGGTCCTTAAGGATTTTCTGAGCCTGGGTGACAACTGTTTTTTCAAAGATGGTCTGAAGCGAAGTATACTCTTTCTTTCCCATAACCTTCATTGCTATTTTTATTAGTTTCTCTATTTTTGATTTGCACTGGATGGTAAGGGTGCCAAACCAGGATGCCATACCATATCTGATCAGACTTTCCAGTACAGAATTATAAAGAAAAGTTATGATCTTGGTACTTACCCCTACCAGTCTCAGTCTTCGGAGAAAATGCAGTCTTTGCGCCAATTTGGCACACAGATAGTCAACATGAATATTTCTTTTAGTAGGTTATCTAATTGTATCCCCAAGTACTTATAAGAAGTTACTTGCTCGATTTCTCTATCCCCGATGATTACATTGTCATGGACACGCACTGCTCGGGATCAAATATCATCTCTTTTGTTTTTGTATTATTAAGGATGAGATGATCCTCGCAAACCAGTTCTTAAAGAGGTCAATCTCCCTGTAATAAGTAGAAGGGCAGTCACCAGCATGCAATAAACTTAAACTAATTGTGTCATCAGAACATTTTTATGACATAGTGTTGGATTCACTACGTCTGCACTCGTGGGTATAAAGTGTGAACAAGAAAGGTGAGCTAACAGCTCCTTGAGGTACCCCTGTACTACAATGTTTTATCTTAGAGAGTGTAGCATTTACCCTCACTTGTTGTGACCTATTTGTTAAAAGAGAATAAAACCATTGATAATAAAAGGATTAACTTTCATGTCCACAAGCCTCTGAACTAGCAAATGAGGCGGACGTATCAAAAGCAGAACTAAAATCACAGCAAAAAAACATGTGCATAGGCGTCGGAATCTTCTAAGTGCTTTCTTATTAAATGAGACACTGTAATGACGGCATCAACAGTACTACGCCCTTACTATAAGCGTACTGGAAGGGATCGACACAAGAGTTACTTCCTTCCGTCTAAGTAAGTTCAACATACTCTCTCAAAACACTTCATTACCTCGCATGTAAGTGCAACAGGTCTAAAATCTTATTCGCTGAGGACAGGAAATTTTTGGTACAGGGATTATTAAAGACTTCTTCCAGAGATCTGGAACAGTAGACTGTCAATGACAGCTGAAAGATAGGGCACCACGCCTCAGATAGTTCTGTTAACACTTTTTGAGCAAGAAGGCGGCAACCCATCTGAAACTATAGATTTCTTATTGCCAACTTGCTAAATATTAACTGTACCTGCAAAGTGTCAATTACTTGAGATGAGTGGCATTAAAAAGTCATACAAAGCCCCCCCTTTCCCAAGAGAACAGTCATTCTGCCATGCATCTATCTTAACTCACCCTCTGAGCCCACACACTTGCCCACGAGTAAAAAAGTACCTCTGTTCATAGTTTAATAACTTTTGAACCAACAAGGGATTTACTCACTTTCGGTTTCGTTTAAATCCTGACGATTTCAGGTTTACGCGAGGTCTTTCCCCTGTCTTTCTAGCCTCTACACAGGGGATCTATCCAGCCTGGAACTTCCCAGCTTGTGGGCTTTAAATCACACTGTTATATCCAAGATTGATTCACATTATGTCCACTAATTCATCGCGTTTTGGCTCATTTCTGCCGCTGGCTCGCTCATCGTCTCTCCTCTGTCTGTCCCGTCTATTGTTTCAGGAAGTACATGCCCATATATGGGAGATAAAGGCACCTCTTGTATGGAAGGCCAGAGGGGACAAAAATGCTCTATACTCTATGGAAGGTCAATAATGCACTATTTAGACACATATTTTTTGTATAACATTGCTGTGGGTGTAATATCAATAAATATGACATTATTTAGTTATTATTGGATAAGTAAGTAATTCATGAGAGCAAAACGTCTTGACTTTTTGGGAAAAAAGCATGTATTTTGTCAACTGTATAAGTTAAAATGATTATTTTTCACAGTGTGACTCCCAAGACATATGAGAAGTGTTTTAGAGAGGAAAATGGCTTATTCATTAAGTATCTGTCTGTGATATCAATTACATATCTGGAAGATTCATTTATTTATTTATTTATGTATTTATCTTTAAGGCCCTACAACCATTTTAAACATGCAAGTGACCTCAAGCAACCCAAATATTCTAATAACACAGTTTTGTCCTAAAAAAAAGGATGTTCATATCTTGGACGTAGACAACAGGGTTGATGTTTTACAAGCTTTTATATAAAATAATCCAGACGGAAAATAAACTGTAAAAATGGCCTTGGCCCAAGGTGTTAAAAGGAAGGAATTAATTCATCGCTCTGACGCTGTCTCAAAGTTGACAATTTGTTTTTTTTTTAGGGTTCATATTAGGTCTGTGTTCATTGCATAAATGATAATTGCAAAGGAGTTCGCCAAAACCATAAGCAGTAGCTTGATATAAGTAGCTTCATTGCGGCTAGCACGGGTCCCAGTTCCAGCGCTGTGTTATGTAGTTGCTAACTAGCAAATGCATCAAGATATTAACTTAAGTGACACAGCTCTCTCGAGTACTTAGCTGTTACGCCCACGACATCTTTAGGAGAAGCGTCAAAAAATACTTGTGTACAAAAAGCAATGTCAACGTCTATACTTTCAAAACAATAAAAACGAACAGTCACAAAGCAGCAGCAGAGCAGCACACACACCCTGTCGCCAGCAGAGCAGCGCCAGTGAGATCTCATATGTCTGGGAGTCACACTGTGAAGAAATAATCATCATAACTTATACAGTTGACAAAATACATGCATTTTTTCCCAAAAAGTCAAGACGTTTTGCTCTCATGACATTTAGTAGTAGCCAATAATAACATAATAATGTCATATAACATAACATAACAGCAATGTTATACAAGCAAATATGTGTCTAAATATTGCATTATTTGGCCTCAATAGAGTCTATAGGCATTTTGTCCCTCTGGCCTTCCATACAAGAGGGGTGCTTTTATCTCCCATATATGGGCATGTACTTCCTGAAACAATAGACGGGACAGACAGGGCAGACGCGGAGTAGCGATCCAGCGGCAGAAAATGAGCCAAAACGCGATGAATTATGGATATAAAGTGGATCAATCTTGGATATAACAGTTATGGATTTAAAGCCCAAAGAGGCTGAAGTTCCAGGCTGGATAGAAACCCCTGTAGAGGCTAGAAAGACCGGAAAAGACCTCCGTAAAGCCGAAAACGTCAGGATTCAAACGAATCCGAAAGTGAGTAAATCGCTTGTATGGTTCAAAAGTTAGTAAACTATGAATCAGAGGTACGTTTTTACTCGTGGGCGAGTGTCTCGGGCTCAGAGGGTTAACCAGTGCATTTAAACATGATTTCCTGTTAATTAGAGGACACAGACATATGGATTTAATTTTTTTGGGCGTTTATGTGCCGATTTTCAGTTTTAATGGTATATCACGAACCGTCTAATACAACACACATAGTCTGTGTCGGCGCTCTAACCTCCGTCCCCGTCCTCTGTCTCGGCGCTCTAACTTCCGTCCCTGTCCCCTGTCTCTGTGTTGGTTCTCTAACCCCGTCCCGTCCTCGTCTCTGTGATGGCGCTCTAACCTCCGTCCCCGTCCTCTGTCTCTGTGTCGGCGCTCTAACCTCCGTCCCCGTCCTCTGTCTATGTGTCGGCGCTCTAACCTCCGTCCCCGTCCTCTGTCTATGTGTCGTCGCTCTAACCTCCGTCCCCGTCCTCTGTCTCTGTGTTGGTGTTCTAAACTCCATACCCGTCTCTGTTTTGGCGCTCTAACCCTTGCCCGTCCTCTGTCTCTGTGTCGGCGCTCTAACCTCCGTCCAGTCCTCTGTCTCTGTGTCGGCGCTCTAACCTCGTCCCCATTCTCTGTCTCTGTGTGGTGTTCTAACCTCCGTCCCGTCCTCTGTCTCTGTGTCGGCGCTCTAACCTCCGTCCCGTCCTCTGTCTATGTGTCGGCGCTCTAACCCCGTCCCGTCCTCTGTATGTGTCGTCGCTCTAACCTCCGTCCCCGTCTCGTCCTCTGTTGGTGTTCTAACCTCAATCCTCCGTCTCTGTTTGGCGCTCTAACCGTGCCCCGCCTCTGTCTCTGTGTCGGCGCCTAACCTCCGTCCCCGTCTCTGTCTCTGTGTCGGCGCTCTAACCTCCGTCCCCATTCTCTGTCCTGTGTGGGTTGTAACCTCAGTACTCTGTCTCTGTGTCGGCGCTCTGACCCTGCCCCGTCCTTTGTCTGTGTTGGGCTCTAACCTCCGTCCCGGTCTCTGTCTCTGTGTTGGCCGCTATCCTCTTTCACCGTCCCCTGTCTTTGTGTTGGCGCTCTAACCTCCGTCCAGTCCTCTGTCTCTGTGTCGGCGCTCTAACCTCCGTCCTCTGTCTCTGTGTTGGCGCTCAACCTCCGTCCTCTGTCTCTGTGTCTGCGCTCTAACTTCCGTTCCTGTCCCCTGTCTCTGTGTTGGCACTCTAACCTCCGTCCTGTCTTCTGTCTCTGTGTTGGCGCTCTAACCTCTATCATGGGGCATCATGGGAAGTCCCCCAGCAGTTTAGGCCTATAGCAGCATCAGACGATGAGAGTAAGATGGGGGATGTAATGTCTGTTCTTCCAAGTGACCAATGGTGTTCGCCCAGGGAGAATTCTGTCCCTTTCTTTTAATATGTATATGAATGAGTTGTCTTGATTTTAAATGCATGTGGTACAGGCTGTAGGGTTGGTGATTTACTGATTAATCTCCTAATGTATGCAGATGATTGGTCATCTTCAGCCCATATAGTGCTGGTCTCCAACAGCTTCTGAGAGTATCCACACAATATGGTGTTGATTTTGATATAAAATACAATGCTAAAAAGAGTAAAATCATGATTATCAGAAGTAGAGAAGACAGACAAGCAACCTTCCCTGACTTCTATCTGTCTGGCACTGCACTTATGGTGTGCAGTGAGATTACATATTGGGCCATATTACTGCAAATGACCTTTGTGATGATGACGATATCTCTTCAGAGCGTATTGTAAAAGATCTGATAATGTGTGGAAGCCGTTGTTTTCACCTTGGTCCGACTAGTTTATAACTGTACCCATTATTACAAACCTAGCCCATCACGCACCGCCCCCCCACACACCCCACCAGTAACATTTCTAATGAAGGTTAACCTGAGAGAGTGTGCAAAGGATTTAATTTTTAAATTGCCAATCATTAGAGTTGGGAAACTTTCCTGAAAAAATGTAGAATATTCTGAACTTCCATAATAACATGTCTGCAACCGGCACATATTTTCCTTCATTTTATCATAATTTATTGTATGAAGAGTGAGAGCAAGTCCAGGGTTTAAGAAGGTTGTTCACTAACTCTCTCCTCTCT